>NW_026533197.1:0-135000 GCF_028296485.1 Oppia nitens
TAATTAAATTTAAATAAATCAATAAAACTCAATATAGCGTTAGCTCAAAATTTTTAATTCATTTTTATAAATTAATTAAATTTTTAGCTCAAAATTTGTCATTTTTAATTAAATTTAAATAAATCAATCAATATAGCGTTAGCTCAAAATTTGTCATTTTTAATTAAATTTWWATAAATCAATAAAACTCAATATAGCGTTAGCTCAAAATTTGTCATTTTTAATTAAATTTTTATAAATCAATAAAATTCAATATAGCGTTAGCTCAAAATTTGTCATTTTTAATTAAATTTTTATAAATCAATAAAATTCAATATAGCGTTAGCTCAAAATTTGTCATTTTTAATTAAATTTTTATAAATCAATAAAATTCAATATAGCGTTAGCTCAAAATTTGTCATTTTTAATTAAATTTTTATAAATCAATAAAATTCAATATAGCGTTAGCTCAAAATTTGTCATTTTTAATTAAATTTTTATAAATCAATAAAATTCAATATAGCGTTAGCTCAAAATTTGTCATTTTTAATTAAATTTTTATRAATCAATAAAACTCAATATAGCGTTAGCTCAAAATTTGTCATTTTTAATTAAATTTTTATGAATCAATAAAATTCAATATAGCATTAGCTCAAAATTTGTCATTTTTAATTAAATTTTTATAAATCAATAAAATTCAATATAGCGTTAGCTCAAAATTTGTCATTTTTAATTAAATTTTTATAAATCAATAAAATTCAATATAGCGTTAGCTCAAAATTTGTCATTTTTAATTAAATTTAAATAAATCAAAAAAACTCAATATAGCGTTAGCTCAAAATTTTCATTTTTAATTAAATAAATCAATAAAAYTCAATATAGCGTTAGCTCAAAATTTGTCATTTTTAATTAAATTTTTATRAATCAATAAAATTCAATATAGCGTTAGCTCAAAATTTGTCATTTTTAATTAAATTTAAATAAATCAATAAAACTCAATATAGCGTTAGCTCAAAATTTGTCATTTTTAATTAAATTTTTATAAATCAATAAAATTCAATATAGCGTTAGCTCAAAATTTGTCATTTTTAATTAATTTGTCATTTTTTTATAAATCAAWAAAACTCAATATAGCGTTAGCTCAAAATTTATCATTTTTAATTAAATTTTTATAAATCAATAAAATTCAATATAGCGTTAGCTCAAAATTTGTCATTTTTAATTAAATTTTTATAAATCAATAAAATTCAATATAGCGTTAGCTCAAAATTTGTCATTTTTAATTAAATTTTTATGAATCAATAAAAMTCAATATAGCGTTAGCTCAAAATTTGTCATTTTTAATTAAATTTTTATAAATCAATAAAATTCAATATAGCGTTAGCTCAAAATTTGTCATTTTTAATTAAATTTTTATGAATCAATAAAACTCAATATAGCGTTAGCTCAAAATTTGTCATTTTTAATTAAATTTTTATAAATCAATAAAATTCAATATAGCGTTAGCTCAAAATTTGTCATTTTTAATTAAATTTTTATAAATCAATAAAATTCAATATAGCGTTAGCTCAAAATTTGTCATTTTTAATTAATTTTTATAAATTTAAAATCAATATATCGTTAGCTCAAAATTTGTCATTTTTAATTATTTTTAGCGTTAGCTCAAAATTTGTCATTTTTAATTAAATTTTTATAAATCAATAAAATTCAATATAGCGTTAGCTCAAAATTTGTCATTTTTAATTAAATTTTTATAAATCAATAAAATTCAATATAGCGTTAGCTCAAAATTTGTCATTTTTAATTAAATTTTTAAATCAATAAAACTCAATATAGCGTTAGCTCAAAATCATTTTTAATTAAATAAAACTCAATATAGCGTTAGCTCAAAATTTGTCATTTTTAATTAAATTTTTATAAATCAATAAAATTCAATATAGCGTTAGCTCAAAATTTGTCATTTTTAATTAAATTTTTATAAATCAATAAAATTCAATATAGCGTTAGCTCAAAATTTGTCATTTTTAATTAAATTTTTATAAATCAATAAAATTCAATATAGCGTTAGCTCAAAATTTGTCATTTTTAATTAAATTTTTATAAATCAATAAAATTCAATATAGCGTTAGCTCAAAATTTGTCATTTTTAATTAAATTTTTATAAATCAATAAAATTCAATATAGCGTTAGCTCAAAATTTGTCATTTTTAATTAAATTTTTATAAATCAATAAAATTCAATATAGCGTTAGCTCAAAATTTGTCATTTTTAATTAAATTTTTAAATCAATAAAACTCAATATAGCGTTAGCTCAAAATTTGTCATTTTTAATTAAATTTTTATAAATCAATAAAATTCAATATAGCGTTAGCTCAAAATTTGTCATTTTTAATTAAATTTTTATAAATCAATAAAATTCAATATAGCGTTAGCTCAAAATTTGTCATTTTTAATTAAATTTWWATAAATCAATAAAACTCAATATAGCGTTAGCTCAAAATTTGTCATTTTAATTAATTTTTATAAATCAATAAAATTCAATATAGCGTTAGCTCAAAATTTGTCATTTTTAATTAAATATAAATCAATAAAATTCAATATAGCGTTAGCTCAAAATTTGTCATTTTTAATTAAATTTTTATAAATCAATAAAATTCAATATAGCGTTAGCTCAAAATTTGTCATTTTTAATTAAATTTAAATATAAAATCAATCAAAAAATTCAATATAGCGTTAGCTCAAAATTTGTCATTTTTAATTAAATTTTTATAAATCAATAAAATTCAATATAGCGTTAGCTCAAAATTTGTCATTTTTAATTAAATTTTTATAAATCAATAAAATTCAATATAGCGTTAGCTCAAAATTTGTCATTTTTAATTAAATTTTTATAAATCAATAAAATTCAATATAGCGTTAGCTCAAAATTTGTCATTTTTAATTAAATTTTTTTAAATTTTTATAAATCAATAAAATTCAATATAGCGTTAGCTCAAAATTTGTCATTTTTAATTAAATTTTTATAAATCAATAAAATTCAATATAGCGTTAGCTCAAAATTTGTCATTTTTAATTTTTATATTAAATTTTTTTAAATTTTTATAAATCAATAAAATTCAATATAGCGTTAGCTCAAAATTTGTCATTTTTAATTAAATTTTTATAAATCAATAAAATTCAATATAGCGTTAGCTCAAAATTTGTCATTTTTAATTAAATTTTTATAAATCAATAAAATTCAATATAGCGTTAGCTCAAAATTTGTCATTTTTAATTAAATTTTTATAAATCAATAAAATTCAATATAGCGTTAGCTCAAAATTTGTCATTTTTAATTAAATTTTTATAAATCAATAAAATTCAATATAGCGTTAGCTCAAAATTTGTCATTTTTAATTAAATTTTTATAAATCAATAAAATTCAATATAGCGTTAGCTCAAAATTTGTCATTTTTAATTAAATTTTTATCAAAATCAATAAAATAAATCAATATAGCGTTAGCTCAAAATTTGTCATTTTTAATTAAATTTTTATAAATCAATAAAATTCAATATAGCGTTAGCTCAAAATTTGTCATTTTTAATTAAATTTTTATAAATCAATAAAATTCAATATAGCGTTAGCTCAAAATTTGTCATTTTTAATTAAATTTTTATAAATCAATAAAATTCAATATAGCGTTAGCTCAAAATTTGTCATTTTTAATTAAATTTTTATAAATCAATAAAATTCAATATAGCGTTAGCTCAAAATTTGTCATTTTTAATTAAATTTTTATGAATCAATAAAACTCAATATAGCGTTAGCTCAAAATTTGTCATTTTTAATTAAATTTTTATAAATCAATAAAATTCAATATAGCGTTAGCTCAAAATTTGTCATTTTTAATTAAATTTTTATAAATCAATAAAATTCAATATAGCGTTAGCTCAAAATTTGTCATTTTTAATTAAATTTTTATAAATCAATAAAATTCAATATAGCGTTAGCTCAAAATTTGTCATTTTTAATTAAATTTTTATAAATCAATAAAATTCAATATAGCGTTAGCTCAAAATTTGTCATTTTTAATTAAATTTTTAGCTCAAAATTTGTCATTTTTAATTAAATTTTTATAAATCAATAAAATTCAATATAGCGTTAGCTCAAAATTTGTCATTTTTAATTAAATTTTTATAAATCAATAAAATTCAATATAGCGTTAGCTCAAAATTTGTCATTTTTAATTAAATTTTTATAAATCAATAAAATTCAATATAGCGTTAGCTCAAAATTTGTCATTTTTAATTAAATTTTTATAAATCAATAAAATTCAATATAGCGTTAGCTCAAAATTTGTCATTTTTAATTAAATTTTTATAAATCAATAAAATTCAATATAGCGTTAGCTCAAAATTTGTCATTTTTAATTAAATTTTTATAAATCAATAAAATTCAATATAGCGTTAGCTCAAAATTTGTCATTTTTAATTAAATTTTTATAAATCAATAAAATTCAATATAGCGTTAGCTCAAAATTTGTCATTTTTAATTAAATTTTTATAAATCAATAAAATTCAATATAGCGTTAGCTCAAAATTTGTCATTTTTAATTAAATTTTTATAAATCAATAAAATTCAATATAGCGTTAGCTCAAAATTTGTCATTTTTAATTAAATTTTTATGAATCAATAAAASTCAATATAGCGTTAGCTCAAAATTTGTCATTTTTAATTAAATTTTTATAAATCAATAAAATTCAATATAGCGTTAGCTCAAAATTTGTCATTTTTAATTAAATTTTTATAAATCAATAAAATTCAATATAGCGTTAGCTCAAAATTTGTCATTTTTAATTAAATTTTTATAAATCAATAAAATTCAATATAGCGTTAGCTCAAAATTTGTCATTTTTAATTAAATTTTTATAAATCAATAAAATTCAATATAGCGTTAGCTCAAAATTTGTCATTTTTAATTAAATTTTTATAAATCAATAAAATTCAATATAGCGTTAGCTCAAAATTTGTCATTTTTAATTAAATTTTTATAAATCAATAAAATTCAATATAGCGTTAGCTCAAAATTTGTCATTTTTAATTAAATTTTTATAAATCAATAAAATTCAATATAGCGTTAGCTCAAAATTTGTCATTTTTAATTAAATTTWATAAATCAATAAAACTCAATATAGCGTTAGCTCAAAATTTGTCATTTTTAATTAAATTTTTATAAATCAATAAAATTCAATATAGCGTTAGCTCAAAATTTGTCATTTTTAATTAAATTTTTATGAATCAATAAAATTCAATATAGCATTAGCTCAAAATTTGTCATTTTTAATTAAATTTTTATAAATCAATAAAACTCAATATAGCGTTAGCTCAAAATTTGTCATTTTTAATTAAATTTTTATGAATCAATAAAAYTCAATATAGCGTTAGCTCAAAATTTGTCATTTTTAATTAAATTTTTATGAATCAATTTCAATATAGCGTTAGCTCAAAATTTGTCATTTTTAATTAAATTTTTATAAATCAATAAAATTCAATATAGCGTTAGCTCAAAATTTGTCATTTTTAATTAAATTTTTATTAAATCAATAAAATTCAATATAGCGTTATCAAAATTTGTCATTTTTAATTAAATTTTTATAAATCAATAAAATTCAATATAGCGTTAGCTCAAAATTTGTCATTTTTAATTAAATTTTTATAAATCAATAAAATTCAATATAGCGTTAGCTCAAAATTTGTCATTTTTAATTAAATCAATATTTATCAAAATCAATAAAATTCAATATAGCGTTAGCTCAAAATTTGTCATTTTTAATTAAATTTTTATAAATCAATAAAATTCAATATAGCGTTAGCTCAAAATTTGTCATTTTTAATTAAATTTTTATAAATCAATAAAATTCAATATAGCGTTAGCTCAAAATTTGTCATTTTTAATTAAATTTTTATAAATCAATAAAATTCAATATAGCGTTAGCTCAAAATTTGTCATTTTTAATTAAATTTTTATAAATCAATAAAATTCAATATAGCGTTAGCTCAAAATTTGTCATTTTTAATTAAATTTTTATAAATCAATAAAATTCAATATAGCGTTAGCTCAAAATTTGTCATTTTTAATTAAATTTTATAATCAATAAAATTCAATATAGCGTTAGCTCAAAATTTGTCATTTTTAATTAAATTTTTATTAATCAATAAAATTCAATATAGCGTTAGCTCAAAATTTGTCATTTTTAATTAAATTTTTATAAATCATTTTTAATTAAATTTTTATATAAATAAAATTCAATATAGCGTTAGCTCAAAATTTGTCATTTTTAATTAAATTTTTATAAATCAATAAAATTCAATATAGCGTTAGCTCAAAATTTGTCATTTTTAATTAAATTTTTATAAATCAATAAAATTCAATATAGCGTTAGCTCAAAATTTGTCATTTTTAATTAAATTTTTATAAATCAATAAAATTCAATATAGCGTTAGCTCAAAATTTGTCATTTTTAATTAAATTTTTATAAATCAATAAAATTCAATATAGCGTTAGCTCAAAATTTGTCATTTTTAATTAAATTTTTATAAATCAATAAAATTCAATATAGCGTTAGCTCAAAATTTGTCATTTTTAATTAAATTTTTATAAATCAATAAAATTCAATATAGCGTTAGCTCAAAATTTGTCATTTTTAATTAAATTTTTATGAATCATTTTCAATATAGCGTTAGCTCAAAATTTGTCATTTTTAATTAAATTTTTATAAATCAATAAAATTCAATATAGCGTTAGCTCAAAATTTGTCATTTTTAATTAAATTTTTATAAATCAATAAAATTCAATATAGCGTTAGCTCAAAATTTGTCATTTTTAATTAAATTTTTTATAAATCAATAAAATTCAATATAGCGTTAGCTCAAAATTTGTCATTTTTAATTAAATTTTTATAAATCAATAAAATTCAATATAGCGTTAGCTCAAAATTTGTCATTTTTAATTAAATTTTTATAAATCAATAAAATTCAATATAGCGTTAGCTCAAAATTTGTCATTTTTAATTAAATTTTTATAAATCAATAAAATTCAATATAGCGTTAGCTCAAAATTTGTCATTTTTAATTAAATTTTTATAAATCAATAAAATTCAATATAGCGTTAGCTCAAAATTTGTCATTTTTAATTAAATTTTTATAAATCAATAAAATTCAATATAGCGTTAGCTCAAAATTTGTCATTTTTAATTAAATTTTTATAAATCAATAAAATTCAATATAGCGTTAGCTCAAAATTTGTCATTTTTAATTAAATTTTTATAAATCAATAAAATTCAATATAGCGTTAGCTCAAAATTTGTCATTTTTAATTAAATTTTTATAAATCAATAAAATTCAATATAGCGTTAGCTCAAAATTTGTCATTTTTAATTAAATTTTTATAAATCAATAAAATTCAATATAGCGTTAGCTCAAAATTTGTCATTTTTAATTAAATTTTTATAAATCAATAAAATTCAATATAGCGTTAGCTCAAAATTTGTCATTTTTAATTAAATTTTTATAAATCAATAAAATTCAATATAGCGTTAGCTCAAAATTTGTCATTTTTAATTAAATTTTTATAAATCAATAAAATTCAATATAGCGTTAGCTCAAAATTTGTCATTTTTAATTAAATTTTTATAAATCAATAAAATTCAATATAGCGTTAGCTCAAAATTTGTCATTTTTAATTAAATTTTTATAAATCAATAAAATTCAATATAGCGTTAGCTCAAAATTTGTCATTTTTAATTAAATTTTTATAAATCAATAAAATTCAATATAGCGTTAGCTCAAAATTTGTCATTTTTAATTAAATTTTTATAAATCAATAAAATTCAATATAGCGTTAGCTCAAAATTTGTCATTTTTAATTAAATTTTTATAAATCAATAAAATTCAATATAGCGTTAGCTCAAAATTTGTCATTTTTAATTAAATTTTTATAAATCAATAAAATTCAATATAGCGTTAGCTCAAAATTTGTCATTTTTAATTAAATTTTTATAAATCAATAAAATTCAATATAGCGTTAGCTCAAAATTTGTCATTTTTAATTAAATTTTTATAAATCAATAAAATTCAATATAGCGTTAGCTCAAAATTTGTCATTTTTAATTAAATTTTTATAAATCAATAAAATTCAATATAGCGTTAGCTCAAAATTTGTCATTTTTAATTAAATTTTTATTAATCAATAAAATTCAATATAGCGTTAGCTCAAAATTTGTCATTTTTAATTAAATTTTTATAAATCAATAAAATTCAATATAGCGTTAGCTCAAAATTTGTCATTTTTAATTAAATTTTTATAAATCAATAAAATTCAATATAGCGTTAGCTCAAAATTTGTCATTTTTAATTAAATTTTTATAAATCAATAAAATTCAATATAGCGTTAGCTCAAAATTTGTCATTTTTAATTAAATTTTTATCAAAATCATTTTTAATTAAATTTTTATAAATCAATAAAATTCAATATAGCGTTAGCTCAAAATTTGTCATTTTTAATTAAATTTTTATAAATCATTAAAATTCAATATAGCGTTAGCTCAAAATTTGTCATTTTTAATTAAATTTTTATAAATCAATAAAATTCAATATAGCGTTAGCTCAAAATTTGTCATTTTTAATTAAATTTTTATAAATCAATAAAATTCAATATAGCGTTAGCTCAAAATTTGTCATTTTTAATTAAATTTTTATAAATCAATAAAATTCAATATAGCGTTAGCTCAAAATTTGTCATTTTTAATTAAATTTTTATAAATCAATAAAATTCAATATAGCGTTAGCTCAAAATTTGTCATTTTTAATTAAATTTTTATAAATCAATAAAATTCAATATAGCGTTAGCTCAAAATTTGTCATTTTTAATTAAATTTTTAAATCAATAAAATTCAATATAGCGTTAGCTCAAAATTTGTCATTTTTAATTAAATTTTTATAAATCAATAAAATTCAATATAGCGTTAGCTCAAAATTTGTCATTTTTAATTAAATTTTTATAAATCAATAAAATTCAATATAGCGTTAGCTCAAAATTTGTCATTTTTAATTAAATTTTTATAAATCAATAAAATTCAATATAGCGTTAGCTCAAAATTTGTCATTTTTAATTAAATTTTTATAAATCAATAAAATTCAATATAGCGTTAGCTCAAAATTTGTCATTTTTAATTAAATTTTTATAAATCAATAAAATTCAATATAGCGTTAGCTCAAAATTTGTCATTTTTAATTAAATTTTTATAAATCAATAAAATTCAATATAGCGTTAGCTCAAAATTTGTCATTTTTAATTAAATAAATTTTTATAAATCAATAAAATTCAATATAGCGTTAGCTCAAAATTTGTCATTTTTAATTAAATTTTTATAAATCAATAAAATTCAATATAGCGTTAGCTCAAAATTTGTCATTTTTAATTAAATTTTTATAAATCAATAAAATTCAATATAGCGTTAGCTCAAAATTTGTCATTTTTAATTAAATTTTTATAAATCAATAAAATTCAATATAGCGTTAGCTCAAAATTTGTCATTTTTAATTAAATTTTTATAAATCAATAAAATTCAATATAGCGTTAGCTCAAAATTTGTCATTTTTAATTAAATTTTTATAAATCAATAAAATTCAATATAGCGTTAGCTCAAAATTTGTCATTTTTAATTAAATTTTTATAAATCAATAAAATT
Organism: Oppia nitens; assembly: GCF_028296485.1. Lineage (NCBI taxonomy): Eukaryota > Metazoa > Arthropoda > Arachnida > Sarcoptiformes > Oppiidae > Oppia > Oppia nitens. The sequence goes on from NW_026533197.1 coordinate 9,709, forward strand.
CAATATAGCGTTAGCTCAAAATTTGTCATTTTTAATTAAATTTTTATAAATCAATAAAATTCAATATAGCGTTAGCTCAAAATTTGTCATTTTTAATTAAATTTTTATAAATCAATAAAATTCAATATAGCGTTAGCTCAAAATTTGTCATTTTTAATTAAATTTTTATAAATCAATAAAATTCAATATAGCGTTAGCTCAAAATTTGTCATTTTTAATTAAATTTTTATAAATCAATAAAATTCAATATAGCGTTAGCTCAAAATTTGTCATTTTTAATTAAATTTTTATAAATCAATAAAATTCAATATAGCGTTAGCTCAAAATTTGTCATTTTTAATTAAATTTTTATAAATCAATAAAATTCAATATAGCGTTAGCTCAAAATTTGTCATTTTTAATTAAATTTTTATAAATCATTAAAATTCAATATAGCGTTAGCTCAAAATTTGTCATTTTTAATTAAATTTTTATAAATCAATAAAATTCAATATAGCGTTAGCTCAAAATTTGTCATTTTTAATTAAATTTTTATAAATCAATAAAATTCAATATAGCGTTAGCTCAAAATTTGTCATTTTTAATTAAATTTTTATAAATCAATAAAATTCAATATAGCGTTAGCTCAAAATTTGTCATTTTTAATTAAATTTTTATAAATCAATAAAATTCAATATAGCGTTAGCTCAAAATTTGTCATTTTTAATTAAATTTTTATAAATCAATTAAAATTCAATATAGCGTTAGCTCAAAATTTGTCATTTTTAATTAAATTTTTATAAATCAATAAAATTCAATATAGCGTTAGCTCAAAATTTGTCATTTTTAATTAAATTTTTATAAATCAATAAAATTCAATATAGCGTTAGCTCAAAATTTGTCATTTTTAATTAAATTTTTATAAATCAATAAAATTCAATATAGCGTTAGCTCAAAATTTGTCATTTTTAATTAAATTTTTATAAATCAATAAAATTCAATATAGCGTTAGCTCAAAATTTGTCATTTTTAATTAAATTTTTATAAATCAATAAAATTCAATATAGCGTTAGCTCAAAATTTGTCATTTTTAATTAAATTTTTATAAATCAATAAAATTCAATATAGCGTTAGCTCAAAATTTGTCATTTTTAATTAAATTTTTATAAATCAATAAAATTCAATATAGCGTTAGCTCAAAATTTGTCATTTTTAATTAAATTTTTATAAATCAATAAAATTCAATATAGCGTTAGCTCAAAATTTGTCATTTTTAATTAAATTTTTATAAATCAATAAAATTCAATATAGCGTTAGCTCAAAATTTGTCATTTTTAATTAAATTTTTATTAATCATTAAAATTCAATATAGCGTTAGCTCAAAATTTGTCATTTTTAATTAAATTTTTATAAATCAATAAAATTCAATATAGCGTTAGCTCAAAATTTGTCATTTTTAATTAAATTTTTATAAATCAATAAAATTCAATATAGCGTTATAAATCAATAAAATTCAATATCAAAATTTGTCATTTTTAATTAAATTTTTATAAATCAATAAAATTCAATATAGCGTTAGCTCAAAATTTGTCATTTTTAATTAAATTTTTATAAATCAATAAAATTCAATATAGCGTTAGCTCAAAATTTGTCATTTTTAATTAAATTTTTATTAATATAAAATTCAATATAGCGTTAGCTCAAAATTTGTCATTTTTAATTAAATTTTTATAAATCAATAAAATTCAATATAGCGTTAGCTCAAAATTTGTCATTTTTAATTAAATTTTTATAAATCAATAAAATTCAATATAGCGTTAGCTCAAAATTTGTCATTTTTAATTAAATTTTTATAAATCAATAAAATTCAATATAGCGTTAGCTCAAAATTTGTCATTTTTAATTAAATTTTTATAAATCAATAAAATTCAATATAGCGTTAGCTCAAAATTTGTCATTTTTAATTAAATTTTTATAAATCAATAAAATTCAATATAGCGTTAGCTCAAAATTTGTCATTTTTAATTAAATTTTTATAAATCAATAAAATTCAATATAGCGTTAGCTCAAAATTTGTCATTTTTAATTAAATTTTTATAAATCAATAAAATTCAATATAGCGTTAGCTCAAAATTTGTCATTTTTAATTAAATTTTTATAAATCAATAAAATTCAATATAGCGTTAGCTCAAAATTTGTCATTTTTAATTAAATTTTTATAAATCAATAAAATTCAATATAGCGTTAGCTCAAAATTTGTCATTTTTAATTAAATTTTTATAAATCAATAAAATTCAATATAGCGTTAGCTCAAAATTTGTCATTTTTAATTAAATTTTTATAAATCAATAAAATTCAATATAGCGTTAGCTCAAAATTTGTCATTTTTAATTAAATTTTTATAAATCATTAAAATTCAATATAGCGTTAGCTCAAAATTTGTCATTTTTAATTAAATTTTTATAAATCAATAAAATTCAATATAGCGTTAGCTCAAAATTTGTCATTTTTAATTAAATTTTTATAAATCAATAAAATTCAATATAGCGTTAGCTCAAAATTTGTCATTTTTAATTAAATTTTTATAAATCAATAAAATTCAATATAGCGTTAGCTCAAAATTTGTCATTTTTAATTAAATTTTTATAAATCAATAAAATTCAATATAGCGTTAGCTCAAAATTTGTCATTTTTAATTAAATTTTTATAAATCATTAAAATTCAATATAGCGTTAGCTCAAAATTTGTCATTTTTAATTAAATTTTTATAAATCAATAAAATTCAATATAGCGTTAGCTCAAAATTTGTCATTTTTAATTAAATTTTTATAAATCAATAAAATTCAATATAGCGTTAGCTCAAAATTTGTCATTTTTAATTAAATTTTTATAAATCAATAAAATTCAATATAGCGTTAGCTCAAAATTTGTCATTTTTCAAAATTTGTCATTTTTAATTAAATTTTTATAAATCAATAAAATTCAATATAGCGTTAGCTCAAAATTTGTCATTTTTAATTAAATTTTTATAAATCAATAAAATTCAATATAGCGTTAGCTCAAAATTTGTCATTTTTAATTAAATTTTTATAAATCAATAAAATTCAATATAGCGTTAGCTCAAAATTTGTCATTTTTAATTAAATTTTTATAAATCAATAAAATTCAATATAGCGTTAGCTCAAAATTTGTCATTTTTAATTAAATTTTTATAAATCATTAAAATTCAATATAGCGTTAGCTCAAAATTTGTCATTTTTAATTAAATTTTTATAAATCAATAAAATTCAATATAGCGTTAGCTCAAAATTTGTCATTTTTAATTAAATTTTTATAAATCAATAAAATTCAATATAGCGTTAGCTCAAAATTTGTCATTTTTAATTAAATTTTTATCAATAATCGTTAGCTAAAATTCAATATATTAATCGTTAGCTCAAAATTTGTCATTTTTAATTAAATTTTTATAAATCAATAAAATTCAATATAGCGTTAGCTCAAAATTTGTCATTTTTAATTAAATTTTTATTAATTAAAATTCAATATAGCGTTAGCTCAAAATTTGTCATTTTTAATTAAATTTTTATAAATCAATAAAATTCAATATAGCGTTAGCTCAAAATTTGTCATTTTTAATTAAATTTTTATAAATCAATAAAATTCAATATAGCGTTAGCTCAAAATTTGTCATTTTTAATTAAATTTTTATAAATCATTAAAATTCAATATAGCGTTAGCTCAAAATTTGTCATTTTTAATTAAATTTTTATAAATCAATAAAATTCAATATAGCGTTAGCTCAAAATTTGTCATTTTTAATTAAATTTTTATAAATCAATAAAATTCAATATAGCGTTAGCTCAAAATTTGTCATTTTTAATTAAATTTTTATATAATCAATTAAAATTCAATATAGCGTTAGCTCAAAATTTGTCATTTTTAATTAAATTTTTATAAATCAATAAAATTCAATATAGCGTTAGCTCAAAATTTGTCATTTTTAATTAAATTTTTATAAATCAATAAAATTCAATATAGCGTTAGCTCAAAATTTGTCATTTTTAATTAAATTTTTATAAATCATTAAAATTCAATATAGCGTTAGCTCAAAATTTGTCATTTTTAATTAAATTTTTATTAATCATTAAAATTCAATATAGCGTTAGCTCAAAATTTGTCATTTTTAATTAAATTTTTATAAATCAATAAAATTCAATATAGCGTTAGCTCAAAATTTGTCATTTTTAATTAAATTTTTATAAATCAATAAAATTCAATATAGCGTTAGCTCAAAATTTGTCATTTTTAATTAAATTTTTATTAATCATTAAAATTCAATATAGCGTTAGCTCAAAATTTCAATCAATAAAATTCAATATAGCGTTAGCTCAAAATTTGTCATTTTTAATTAAATTTTTATAAATCAATAAAATTCAATATAGCGTTAGCTCAAAAAATCATTAAAATTCAATATAGCGTTTCAAAATTTGTCATTTTTAATTAAATTTTTATAAATCAATAAAATTCAATATAGCGTTAGCTCAAAATTTGTCATTTTTAATTAAATTTTTATTATAAAATCAATATAGCGTTAGCTCAAAATTTGTCATTTTTAATTAAATTTTTATAAATCAATAAAATTCAATATAGCGTTAGCTCAAAATTTGTCATTTTTAATTAAATTTTTATAAATCATTAAAATTCAATATAGCGTTAGCTCAAAATTTGTCATTTTTAATTAAATTTTTATAAATCAATAAAATTCAATATAGCGTTAGCTCAAAATTTGTCATTTTTAATTAAATTTTTATTAATCATTAAAATTCAATATAGCGTTAGCTCAAAATTTGTCATTTTTAATTAAATTTTTATAAATCAATAAAATTCAATATAGCGTTAGCTCAAAATTTGTCATTTTTAATTAAATTTTTATAAATCAATAAAATTCAATATAGCGTTAGCTCAAAATTTGTCATTTTTAATTAAATTTTTATTAATCATTAAAATTCAATATAGCGTTAGCTCAAAATTTGTCATTTTTAATTAAATTTTTATAAATCATTAAAATTCAATATAGCGTTAGCTCAAAATTTGTCATTTTTAATTAAATTTTTATAAATCATTAAAATTCAATATAGCGTTAGCTCAAAATTTGTCATTTTTAATTAAATTTTTATAAATCATTAAAATTCAATATAGCGTTAGCTCAAAATTTGTCATTTTTAATTAAATTTTTATAAATCAATAAAATTCAATATAGCGTTAGCTCAAAATTTGTCATTTTTAATTAAATTTTTATAAATCAATAAAATTCAATATAGCGTTAGCTTAAAAATTTTTTGTCATTTTTAATTAAATTTTTATAAATCAATAAAATTCAATATAGCGTTAGCTCAAAATTTGTCATTTTTAATTAAATTTTTATAAATCATTAAAATTCAATATAGCGTTAGCTCAAAATTTGTCATTTTTAATTAAATTTTTATAAATCAATAAAATTCAATATAGCGTTAGCTCAAAATTTGTCATTTTTAATTAAATTTTTATAAATCAATAAAATTCAATAATCATTTTTAAAATAAAATTCAATATAGCGTTAGCTCAAAATTTGTCATTTTTAATTAAATTTTTATAAATCATAAAATTCAATATAGCGTTAGCTCAAAATTTGTCATTTTTAATTAAATTTTTATAAATCATTAAAATTCAATATAGCGTTAGCTCAAAATTTGTCATTTTTAATTAAATTTTTATAAATCAATAAAATTCAATATAGCGTTAGCTCAAAATTTGTCATTTTTAATTAAATTTTTATTAATCATTAAAATTCAATATAGCGTTAGCTCAAAATTTGTCATTTTTAATTAAATTTTTATTAATCATTAAAATTCAATATAGCGTTAGCTCAAAATTTGTCATTTTTAATTAAATTTTTATTAATTTTTCAAAATTTGTCATTAAATTTTTATAAATCAATATAGCGTTAGCTCAAAATTTGTCATTTTTAATTAAATTTTTATTAATCATTAAAATTCAATATAGCGTTAGCTCAAAATTTGTCATTTTTAATTAAATTTTTATAAATCAATAAAATTCAATATAGCGTTAGCTCAAAATTTGTCATTTTTAATTAAATTTTTATAAATCATTAAAATTCAATATAGCGTTAGCTCAAAATTTGTCATTTTTAATTAAATTTTTATTAATCATTAAAATTCAATATAGCGTTAGCTCAAAATTTGTCATTTTTAATTAAATTTTTATAAATCAATAAAATTCAAATTTGCTCAAAATTTGTCATTTTTAATTAAATTTAAATAAATCATTTTTAATTAAATTTTTATAAATCAATAAAATTCAATATAGCGTTAGCTCAAAATTTGTCATTTTTAATTAAATTTTTATAAATCAATAAAATTCAATATAGCGTTAGCTCAAAATTTGTCATTTTTAATTAAATTTTTATAAATCATTAAAATTCAATATAGCGTTAGCTCAAAATTTGTTATTTTTAATTAAATTTTTATAAATCAATAAAATTCAATATAGCGTTAGCTCAAAATTTGTCATTTTTAATTAAATTTTTATAAATCATTAAAATTCAATATAGCGTTAGCTCAAAATTTGTCATTTTTAATTAAATTTTTATTAATCATTAAAATTCAATATAGCGTTAGCTCAAAATTTGTCATTTTTAATTAAATTTTTATAAATCATTAAAATTCAATATAGCGTTAGCTCAAAATTTGTCATTTTTAATTAAATTTTTATAAATCATTAAAATTCAATATAGCGTTAGCTCAAAATTTGTCATTTTTAATTAAATTTTTATAAATCAATAAAATTCAATATAGCGTTAGCTCAAAATTTGTCATTTTTAATTAAATTTTTATTAATCATTAAAATTCAATATAGCGTTAGCTCAAAATTTGTCATTTTTAATTAAATTTTTATAAATCAATAAAATTCAATATAGCGTTAGCTCAAAATTTGTCATTTTTAATTAAATTTTTATTAATCATTAAAATTCAATATAGCGTTAGCTCAAAATTTGTCATTTTTAATTAAATTTTTATAAATCAATAAAATTCAATATAGCGTTAGCTCAAAATTTGTCATTTTTAATTAAATTTTTATAAATCAATAAAATTCAATATAGCGTTAGCTCAAAATTTGTCATTTTTTTAAATTTTTATAAATTTTTAGCGTTAGCTCAAAAAATTAATCATAAAATTCAATATAGCGTTAGCTCAAAATTTGTCATTTTTAATTAAATTTTTATTAATCATTAAAATTCAATATAGCGTTAGCTCAAAATTTGTCATTTTTAATTAAATTTTTATAAATCAATAAAATTCAATATAGCGTTAGCTCAAAATTTGTCATTTTTAATTAAATTTTTATAAATCAATAAAATTCAATATAGCGTTAGCTCAAAATTTGTCATTTTTAATTAAATTTTTATAAATCAATAAAATTCAATATAGCGTTAGCTCAAAATTTGTCATTTTTAATTAAATTTTTATTAATCATTAAAATTCAATATAGCGTTAGCTCAAAATTTGTCATTTTTAATTAAATTTTTATAAATCAATAAAATTCAATATAGCGTTAGCTCAAAATTTGTCATTTTTAATTAAATTTTTATAAATCAATAAAATTCAATATAGCGTTAGCTCAAAATTTGTCATTTTTAATTAAATTTTTATAAATCAATAAAATTCAATATAGCGTTAGCTCAAAATTTGTCATTTTTAATTAAATTTTTATTAATCATTAAAATTCAATATAGCGTTAGCTCAAAATTTGTCATTTTTAATTAAATTTTTATAAATCAATAAAATTCAATATAGCGTTAGCTCAAAATTTGTCATTTTTAATTAAATTTTTATAAATCAATAAAATTCAATATAGCGTTAGCTCAAAATTTGTCATTTTTAATTAAATTTTTATAAATCATTAAAATTCAATATAGCGTTAGCTCAAAATTTGTCATTTTTAATTAAATTTTTATTAATCATTAAAATTCAATATAGCGTTAGCTCAAAATTTGTCATTTTTAATTAAATTTTTATAAATCAATAAAATTCAATATAGCGTTAGCTCAAAATTTGTCATTTTTAATTAAATTTTTATTAATCATTAAAATTCAATATAGCGTTAGCTCAAAATTTGTCATTTTTAATTAAATTTTTATAAATCATTAAAATTCAATATAGCGTTAGCTCAAAATTTGTCATTTTTAATTAAATTTTTATTAATCATTAAAATTCAATATAGCGTTAGCTCAAAATTTGTCATTTTTAATTAAATTTTTATAAATCAATAAAATTCAATATAGCGTTAGCTCAAAATTTGTCATTTTTAATTAAATTTTTATTAATCATTAAAATTCAATATAGCGTTAGCTCAAAATTTGTCATTTTTAATTAAATTTTTATAAATTTTCAATATAGCGTTAGCTCAAAATTTGTCATTTTTAATTAAATTTTTATTAATCATTAAAATTCAATATAGCGTTAGCTCAAAATTTGTCATTTTTAATTAAATTTTTATTAATCATTAAAATTCAATATAGCGTTAGCTCAAAATTTGTCATTTTTAATTAAATTTTTATAAATCAATAAAATTCAATATAGCGTTAGCTCAAAATTTGTCATTTTTAATTAAATTTTTATAAATCAATAAAATTCAATATAGCGTTAGCTCAAAATTTGTCATTTTTAATTAAATTTTTATTAATCATTAAAATTCAATATAGCGTTAGCTCAAAATTTGTCATTTTTAATTAAATTTTTATAAATCAATAAAATTCAATATAGCGTTAGCTCAAAATTTGTCATTTTTAATTAAATTTTTATAAATCAATAAAATTCAATATAGCGTTAGCTCAAAATTTGTCATTTTTAATTAAATTTTTATAAATCAATAAAATTCAATATAGCGTTAGCTCAAAATTTGTCATTTTTAATTAAATTTTTATAAATCAATAAAATTCAATATAGCGTTAGCTCAAAATTTGTCATTTTTAATTAAATTTTTATTAATCATTAAAATTCAATATAGCGTTAGCTCAAAATTTGTCATTTTTAATTAAATTTTTATAAATCATTTTTAATTAAAATAAATCAATATAGCGTTAGCTCAAAATTTGTCATTTTTAATTAAATTTTTATAAATCAATAAAATTCAATATAGCGTTAGCTCAAAATTTGTCATTTTTAATTAAATTTTTATAAATCAATAAAATTCAATATAGCGTTAGCTCAAAATTTGTCATTTTTAATTAAATTTTTATAAATCAATAAAATTCAATATAGCGTTAGCTCAAAATTTGTCATTTTTAATTAAATTTTTATTAATCATTAAAATTCAATATAGCGTTAGCTCAAAATTTGTCATTTTTAATTAAATTTTTATAAATCAATAAAATTCAATATAGCGTTAGCTCAAAATTTGTCATTTTTAATTAAATTTTTATTAATCATTAAAATTCAATATAGCGTTAGCTCAAAATTTGTCATTTTTAATTAAATTTTTATAAATCAATAAAATTCAATATAGCGTTAGCTCAAAATTTGTCATTTTTAATTAAATTTTTATAAATCAATAAAATTCAATATAGCGTTAGCTCAAAATTTGTCATTTTTAATTAAATTTTTATTAATCATTAAAATTCAATATAGCGTTAGCTCAAAATTTGTCATTTTTAATTAAATTTTTATAAATCAATAAAATTCAATATAGCGTTAGCTCAAAATTTGTCATTTTTAATTAAATTTTTATTAATCATTAAAATTCAATATAGCGTTAGCTCAAAATACACCTTACCTAGAAATACACCTAGTACATTGTACATTGCATTTTACTGTATATACAAAATTGAAAACCTTTTATTTTTCCTCCCCTTTTATCAATACATTTATACTATTAATTGTTTTGTATTCCACTGTTTGGCGCACATATCGAGTGACGCGTTGTAAGTATTAATACATTATTGCATTACATTGTATAGCAATGTGTTATATGTTTTCAATACATATATAACTCAATAATTAATACATTTTAAGTGTATTGTCGGCCAAACACTATCTTTAGTAATAAAGACCTGATCTTAACATCACTTGAATTGGTTTTATGTTATTATTGTTTACCTGATTATCATATCATTCAATATATATATAAATATCTGTTTTGTCCATTCAGTCAGTGTTTTAATAGATATTTTTATATTATAATTAACAGCCATATTGTCTGTCATTCATTGAAGTTAAACAACAAATTAATTATTAGATTGTAAGACAACTGAAGTGGTCATCCGTTAAAAAATGTCTTCGGGTTATAGTCTTGAAGAATCAAATGCCGACAGAAATGTTGAGATTTGGAAAATCAAGAAACTTATCAAAAGTCTTGAAGCGGCGCGAGGGTAGACATGATATTCACGGGTCAATTGATGGACACCAATAGTCTAATTATGTTTTATTTGTATTAACTGTAGTAATGGTACGTCAATGATATCATTGATAATACCACCTAAGGATCAGATATCTCGTGTGTCTAAAATGTTGGCCGACGAGTTCGGGACCGCATCAAACATCAAGAGTCGCGTCAATCGATTGTCCGTTTTAGGTGCTATCACATCCGTACAGCATCGGCTCAAACTGTACACAAAGGTGCCGCCCAATGGACTGGTCATATATTGCGGAACAATTGTTACCGAAGAGGGAAAAGAGAAGAAAGTGAACATTGATTTCGAGCCATTTAAACCAATTAACACATCTCTATATCTCTGTGATAACAAATTTCATACCGAAGCCTTGTCCGCACTTTTAGCCGATGACAATAAGTTTGGTTTTATTGTAATGGATGGTAACGGCGCCTTATTTGGCACATTACAGGGCAATACCCGAGAAGTTCTTCACAAATTTCCCGTTGATTTGCCAAAAAAACACGGTTTGTGTTCACACTATTACACAATTTTTCGTTAAATTTTTTATTAATTATAATTTGATTGTTTAGGACGTGGAGGTCAATCAGCCTTACGTTTTGCTCGACTTCGTATGGAAAAGAGACATAATTATGTTCGTAAAGTAGCAGAAGTGGCCACACAATTGTTCATAACTAACGACAAACCAAACATATCCGGTCTAATACTTGCTGGAAGTGCCGACTTTAAGGCCGAACTTAACCAATCAGATATGTTTGATCCGGTATGTAATTTGCAAAACTGATGTATTGTTTGTTTAACTATCGTATAGTAATTGTATTTTGTTTACAAACAGCGACTACAAGTAAAAGTATTAAAATTAGTTGATGTTTCCTATGGGGGAGAAAATGGCTTCAATCAGGCCATCGAATTATCTGCTGAAGTGTTGTCTAATGTCAAGTTTATTCAAGAAAAGAAACTCATCGGTTAGCCATAGATTTTGAATATTGTCGCGAATTATGTTATTAATGATAATTATTGTTAAATACAGGTCGTTATTTTGATGAAATATCTCAAGACACGGGAAAATATTGTTTCGGTGTTGAGGACACACTGAAAGCACTGGAAATGGGTTCCGTTGAGATATTGATTGCGTGGGAGAACCTCGATATCATGAGATTTATGCTGAAGAACGCTAACACTAACGAAGAAAAAATACTTCATTTGACACCCGATCAGGAAAAAGACAAAAGTCATTTCGTGGACAAAGACACGGGAGTAGAGTTGGAACTGTTAGAGTCGATGCCTTTACTGGAATGGTTGGCCAATAATTATAAAAATTTTGGCGCCACTCTTGAAATCATTACCGATCGATCGCAAGAAGGCTCACAATATGTAAAGGGTTTCGGAGGAATAGGAGGTTAGTTATTCATCTAATATATTTGAAACTAAATTATTATTACAGTATTTGTTTTTACTAAATAAAACATATGTAACTTATATTGAGCTCAGTTATCATATTTTTAATTAGCAATTTTGAAATTTATTGGTAAAGCATTTATTGATTTTAAATCTTTATAATTGAATGCTATGTCTAATGAAACAATAAACACATTTTTGACAAATTTTTGTTCGTTTTTAATGATAGGTATACTTCGATATCGCGTTGATTTTCAGACACTAGACTTAGGCGACGATTTAGACGATTTTGACGATTTGGATGACTTTTAAATAAATTATTATTGATTTGATTTTACAGCAAACAGTTGACAACAGACAACCAATTTATTAATAATTCAATTAAATTAATACTGAATTGTAAGGATTTATTTTATTGTGTGGTTTTAGTGCTAACAACCACTCAATCAAAAGTTCCGAACAATTAGATTATTTTTAAAAATTTTATAACTATTATTATTATTAAAATTATTAATAAAATACATAAAATTATCCCTTCAATGAAGGGTAAAATAAACTAAAGATATTTTTAATTAGAGTGCAAATAATAAATATCTCATAATACACAAACATATTTTTGCAATTATTTTTTTTTAATTTACCGTAAGTTTATTTATATAATTTTTCTGATAAAAAATAGAAAAAGTTTCGATAAATTATATATAAAGATGTCTATAAATAATTCATTTTTCATTAAAATTTTTAACGTTTTAGAGAGAAATCAAATTGTTTTTTATAATATACAATATATCAATTATAAATTGTAATTAATAATTGTTTTACAAGTTATTTGTATATATCTATTTAATTGCAATATATATCTCAAAAATTAACTTTTATATTGAATTTAAATATATGATAAAAAATCTTTATATAACAATAAAAGCGGAAAGTCTACGATCGGTCAAAAACTACAAATAAAATATTATTTACTGTATTCTACGTTAAGTACAGAAGAGTAAAACAATTATTGTAGTTTAAAAAAATCATGATTTGGTTTTGTTATGTTTTAAGTTTTTATTTTAAGGATCACATTAACTGTTGGTCTTCATGAGCTCCAGAAGACATCCGACGGCACCAAAGTATCCCTCGTGTTCGAGAAACAGGGCTTTGAGTGTACCGTCTGACCAGAAATCCATTGCAAAGGCCAATAACTTCATTGATATTTCGTTGACCCGCAAGAAATTGCCGGCAAATACCACACGTTCGATGCCCTCGTTCTTTGCACACATGCGGGCAATTGAACCAATATTGTTGGTAATGGTCACTAATGTGGCTCTGGCCAAATCGGCACGAGTGGCCTGGTCACGCTTTTCGGCGCTACACATATTGCCAAAACTGTTGACAATATTATTAAAACAATAATATTTAGATTTAGGTTTGGATTTTGGTTTAGTATATTATTACATACCTCGAGGCAATAACATTGCCGCTGAGTTTGAACTTTTCATAGTCACCGCCGTAAATGTCCCGAATTGATTTGTCCACTTTCGTGGAGTCGCCATTCGCGGCCAACGCTATCGCGTCTTCAAATGTTTCACAACCGGTAAGTAAAGCACATAAGCCGAGAAAAGTTCCGCCACCAAGACTCGAACCACTGACTCGTTTGTATTTGTCTGGCGAATAGACGGCCAAAATACTGACACCGGAACCGATGTTAACCACAAGGAAAGGATAGGGATGACTGAAGTCGTACGGAACACGTATACACTTATCATCATTTAACGGATCGCTCAGATAATAACATTCGTGTTGATTGTAGGCCTCTATGTAATGGATTCCGTGAATCAGTGAATCCAATTCATCAAATTTATGTAACTCTAAATTGAGATCTCTCTTGAATTCGGCCTCAAATTTGAAGGCACCGCCGCCGGTGGCGCATATTGTGCTGGCCATGTTAGCTATGCCCTTGGATTTGGCCAGTTTGACAAAAACCGGCATTTCGGTTGACGGAAATCGTATGAAATGCAATGTCCCGTATCGACCATTAATACAACAGTTATTCATCTGCAGATGAACATCACGTTTACCGGTATTGCCGTACGAGGCGTTCTTCTTCAAGTAGTGTCTGATTTTCTTCAATGTCTCCAAATCCGAGTTCATTTGTGTCATGTGTTTGTCAGTCGGTTCAAAGTATACTAATTTGACGAGTGTTCCGCCGATATCCATACCAAACCACGGCATCGCTATATCATATAATTATAAAATAACAGTAAGTATTTAATAATTTACACATTTGTGTCCACAATTGACTTACGCGGCCCATTGGTTATCGATTTGTTGGCCTCATTACTGCCGTTCATATTTGTTGTCATATTAGCCATCAATTCCTTCTTCTTCCTCACATAACTCGGACGACGATAAGGATTGATGAGTGAACTCGTGTTTTGACAATACCTGTCATCAAATCAAATAACATATCAATTAAAATTAATAAACTTTAAAACTATTTTTAAATTTTATTTACAATCAAATTACTGAATATTTAAAAAACCAAAAGACATTCAATAATCTTAAGAAATGGTATCAAATGTTTGAGATTTTGTTTATCATATTTGAATGACTTTACATTCAAAGTATAAAAACGTTTTATATTTCAATGTTTGATAAATTAAATAACTAATTATTTATCAATAAATGTAAAATCTTAATATAATAATAATTAAATCAATAGGATTGTGATAATAATGTTATTATTTTTATGAGGAATGGGATGTTAAGTGAGAAAACTATGAGATAAAAGCTAACTGTGCGATAATCAGACAGACAAACCATAACAAACACATATAAACCTAAACGCATGTCTCGTTTCTCATAAATTTATATTATTTAGTATTTGAATAACAGTTTTGACAATACATTGACTTTAAGTTTGTGTGTTTGACTGTCAAACTTTGACAACAATTTTTTATTGTAATTGTCTGTGAAATAAATGCATAATTGAAATAACATTTGTTTTCTATTGAAAATTAGTTGATAATGTGTTTTATATGATATAAATTTTTATAAATTTTCTTTATTATTGTCAAAATTGTATAAAACATAGTGTATATAACTTTAATAATTATGATCTCATTTTACAATACAAAGTCCTTAAATTGAAACGATTTATTGGCAAAAATGTAGAACTTATTGATGATAACTACTATATTAGCTATAGATGTAATTAATAATAATTAAAAATATTGTTTATTTTTACTACATTATACAGGCATTTAATATTTGTTAAGTTAGAAAATATTTATGAAATATCATTAAGTTTTATTATCGTGATATATCATACTTTTTATTAATTACATATATATTCTTGCAAATAGTTTAATATATTTTTTAAAGTCATTTTATTATATATGAATCATTTTAATAGAAATAGAAAATTTAAATAGAAAATTAACAAAATAAAATTTTTGCAAATTATAACTTACGTGACATCCATTTCAAAATATAAGTTTAATTTGTATAAAAAATGATATGTATATATATATATATATATATATATAAGTATAAAAATGAGAGCAAAAATTTTACTAAAACATATATTTATTTTTAATGCAGTTTAATTTTTAATATTAATAAAACTAAAACAAAAGTTAATTTATAATTTGATGTATGCTTTGAGTTATTAGTATAATGATTTACTAATACACTATTATTATTATTATTATTATTATTATTAATTGCATTTTATAAAATACAATATTTTTAATTTACTTTAAAATACTGTACTTTACACACAAATGTTTATACATTTTTATAATATTATTAATCGACAGATTGCTTGTTATTATAATAACTACTATATATTACTATAAATTAAAATGAGAGCTAAAAGGGAAAACTGAGTCACTGTTTATACAATATATAAAATAAATACAAAATTGGATTTAATGAACACCTGTCGCACACAATATATAATACATTGTTATATAAAATATAAAATTAAGTTTTATTTTTTTATAATATGTATTTATTAAGTAAAATAAATTTACGATTTTGGGTAAAGTTTGTGAGTACACACAATTTAAATTATGTTTAGTTATTGTTTTATTGTTTAACACTCGCACAACACATTGAAATATAAAAACTATAATATAATATAAAAATTATAATATAATATAAAAATTTAATTATCATTTCTTGATGTATACATGAATAATTTTTATATATATATATATTGTGTATATATATATATCAATAGTATTATTCAAATGGGAATTTTATATGCATTCAAATATTCAGCACTGTATTTAATAAATATTAATACTATTAGTACTGTATCTACGTATGTATGTAAGTATGTTGAAACATTTAATAATTTTTTGATTAGTAAACATAATAATTAATATCAAACTACTAGTACTTAATAAATTAAGTACATTATAATGATTATACATTTTTTAAAATAACTAAAATGAAAAATAATGGTGATTTTTAAAAGTTTTACAAATTAAAAGTGCATATATTTGTTTAATTACATTTACTCTAAAACACAATTAATAACTTTTTTTGCAAATTCTCTAACATATCACTACAGTTTAAGGAAATTTTTATAAATATTATTTTTAAAAATTGCTTTCAATTGATTCACAATATAACTGCATAGATATATTATATTTTGTAAAAATATATTTAACAAAATTATTTTTTTTGTAACTAGTTTTGTGATTTGTATTATTTTAAAATTACGATTTTTAACTTAATTAAATTGTTACACAATGATAATAATTAAAATTTCTTATATTATAAAATAAATTAAACATTACTAAGATATAAATATATCTGAAAATTTTAAGAGTTCAAAATTATTCACATTATTCAAAATTATAGTTTTATTTAAAAACACAAATTTTTTATACAATTATGATTGTAATTTAATAATTAACATTTATAAAAAAAATTATAAAATTATAAAAAAAAATATTTTAAACCAAAATATACATTATTTATTTAAAATTGAATATTTATAAAAATCATAAAATAGTACATTTATTAGAGAAAGTATTAATTAAATATGTAATTTTTAAACATAAATAATAAATCAAATATTACTTACTCGTGTTTAAGCATAGCGTTTGGTATAATATTTTCACTTTAAAGTAAAATTATTAAAATAAAAACTTTAAATAATAAAATATTTTATAAATATTCTATACATTTTGCAAGTATTTTATGATGCTCACTTTATTATTAATACAGAATTATTATTATTACCTAATATTATTAATCAATTCAATAAAAATGATATTTACTAAAATATAATAAAATAATGTTTTATTTTTAATTTATTTCATGATGTTATAGTAAAATGATTTTTTTAAATTTAAATTGTTTACACAATTTTATGGCAAAGACTTTCCTTTTAGAAAATATAAGAAATTAATTATAAGCTTAAAAAACGGCCTTCAAATTAACTTTTAGTTTGACTATAAATAACAACAAACTTATAAAAAATAAAAAGATAACACAAATTGTATAAAAGTTTTGTTGAATATATAATTGTGAATATCCTGTACAACAAACAAAAAGTCGGACAACTGGTTATGTGAATACATTAACCGCAAGTTTTCATAGATTTTGATTTAGGTTTTTTTGATACACCAATAAATGTATATTAAAATTTGAATGAGGATATAGAGTAGGTTTTTACAAACAAACATCAAAACTATAAATATATTATCTGATGACAAAACATCCGTTTCATTTGTATCCTAATCCTTAAACATACTTAACCTAACTTTACATCTTTCACTTAATATTAATTTCATCTTTACTTTTCGTGTTTATCCTAATTTGTAAAATGATTACTAATATATATATATATATATATATATATATATATATATATATATATATATATATATATATATATATATATAAAGAAGCGGTCAATTGATCTTGAGCCGCGTATTTTTTGAATAACTTTTAAACGGTTAGAGATAATTTAATTCTGTAAAATACATTTAAAAATATCATATCGACCACACTCAACATACACACAATCAAAAAAACTAAGATGACCAGATATACAAAATATCGGGACCAACTAAAGACACTATGCTACAGGTCAAACTACAACTCACAAATTTATTATGATAATGAAAATTTGTAGACAAGAAATAATAGTTTAATATAAAAAAAGAATCATCAAAATCGGATTGGTAGTTTTGTTTTTATTGCTTGTTAAGTTTGTCATAAATCCTATTATATAAAATAGTCTAAAATAAAAAAATAAAAATGACGTAATTTATGAATATTATATGTATAATAGATGATATTTTCAAATATATTACTAATTCTAAAAACGAAATTTTAATATGTCGACTAGTTTTCGAATTATTCGAATTTCAATATAAATCACACTATTGTAATTTGATATTATAATTTATATTGAAATTCGATTATTTCGAAAACGAGTCGTTATTAAAATTTCGTTTTTAGAATTAGAAATATATTTGAAAATATCATCTAATAAACATATAATATTCATAAATTACGTCATTTTTATTTTACACTATTTTATATAATAGGATTTATGACAAACTTAACAAGCCATAAAAACAAAACTACAAATCCGAGTTTGATGATTCTTTTTTATATTAAACTATTATTTCTTGTCTACAAATTTTCATTATCATAATAAATTTATCAATTTTAGTTTGACCTGTAGCATAGTGTCTTTCGTCGGTCCCGATATTTTGTATATCTGGTCATCCTAGTTTTGTGATTGTGTGTATGTTAAATGTGGTCGATATGATATTCTTAAATGTATTTTACAGAATTAAATTATCTCTAACCGTTTAAAAGTTATTCAAAAAATACGCGGCTCAAGATCAATTGACCGCTTCTTTATATATATATATATATATTATATTTATGTGTTCAATGAACTTCCAACAGTTCCCACATTTAAAAAATTGAATTAATAGGTGTATCCACTCTTATTGGGTCATAATTTGATCTATATTTGAGAGATGTGTTGGAAATGTGACATTCATTTACATACTTTTACTTTTGTATTTTATGTAATAATTAGTCCAAACAATAACATTGTTTATAATGCTTTCATTGTTCTCTGAAACAACACTCCGCATGAAGTGATCACTAACTGGTATTCAGTGATACAATATTTAATTCATATACTGTATACTAATTTTTATATTTAATTAACATTTATTAACATTACTAACATTAGTAAATAATAAGTAATACTATACAAACTCATTCATTGTTTATTTTTAATAAATATTAACATTTTTTTGTGATAAACAATGATTTGAAATGACATAATTAAACAATATTTACTTCTTAATTAATTTTGTTTAGTTTTCATATTTAGAAATATATTTTGATTTAAATATTTATTAAATGTATTTATTATTATTGTATAAAAAATAATTTGATGTTATTTTCTTTTGGCATTTACTACAGTATAATACAGGTATGGTTTTAATCATTGCTTTATAGCATAAGATATTAACAATAATAATATATACATTTTATTAATTTAAAATTAAACACAATATTTTACATTAATAAATTAAGTTATATTAAAAATAATTTTAAAAATGTATTTAAAACTATAATAAATATAAATACAGGTAAATTTAAGTGATGAATAATCAATAAATAAATTTTATACTAACTTACATTAAATTTAAGATCAATAATATTATTTATAACAGTTTGCTTAAGACATATATTGATTGGTAAATTAAATTCAATATTAATTTGTTTGCAATAATTGTTTTCAATATTACAAACATTAAGTTTCACTAAAACTTTGAAAACATAAGTTTTATTACTAAATTGTTTTTCATCAATGTCTTTGACGGTTAATGTAAAATCATTCAATTGCTGTAAATTGTTGATACTTTTATGCGATAAGACAAACAGGTCTTCATCTGAAAATAAATTAATTAAATAATATTTCATAAATTATAATAAAATAAATGTTTTTAAAAAACCTGGATTTTTAAATGAAATAAATTGGTGAGTATTTGTTGTTAATTTCATTTGCAGATCAAATAATAAATTTAGTTTTAATTTCAATTGACTTTTTAAAGTTAAATCAATTAAATTTAAATTAACAATAAAATCTGGTTTTTTATCAATTATTTGTTTATTAACACTGAGTTTATCATCGGTTGGATATATAAAGTTAAGTTGAGTTACATAATCGTTGTCCAAATCAAGAAGTTTGACGCAATGATTGTTAGTATCGGTTACTATCAACTGGTTTGAGGAACTCATTAAATACAAACCGTTTGGTTCATTGAAAGTACATTCACTGAGTTTACAATTACTAGTATTTCCTTTGATTCCATTGCCAGCAATAGTTATACATTGTTTGGTTAATAAATCAATTTTCTTGATCTGTATTTTATAAATAAACAAAAAAAACAATTTAATTATGAAAACTATAAAAATAAATGAATTAATAAAATATATTCTTAATAATTATTATTAAAATAGAAATCGTATGGAAAAGTCTAAAATCAAGTGAGATGTGAGAGCACACAAACCTTATGATTATAGCTGTCGGCAATAAATAATAAGTTAGTGTTTGCATCAAAAGCAATGCCCAAACAGTGTTGCAAACGACAGTCCGTCCCCTTTCCGTCACAATCGCCAAAAGCAAACAAATTCTGCGGATTCTTATCGCCGCCAACAACACCAGTCACACAACCGGTCGTTATATCGACACATCTGATGGATGAACTCTCACTATCGGCAACATAAAGATATTTGTTTTTGCGATCAAATGCTAGACCCGAGGGCTGTGCAAAACTGGATTTATGTCGAAACCGATTGTTACGATTTTGTTCACTACCGTCTCCGGCAAAATTCAAACACATGCCCTTTGGATACAATTTGTCTAATATCTTCGTGTTGTCCTCGAGAGCTAACACCCATATCTGATGAGAGCCGGCCATCGCTATAAACAAACAACTACCGGTAGTGCTATCGTCATAGCATATATCCCACGGAGAGTTTAACCCCTGTTCACAGCTTATCTTTCCTCCAATTATATCATCAGATTGTCGGCCATTTCCGGCTAAAGTGGAAACAAATCGTTTCATGAGATCAATCACACGGATCGCATGGTTTTCAGTATCGGCCACAAACACAGTATTATTGTCACTCCACGTCACACCATTCGGTTCATTAAACAAAGCTTCACCAAAGGATCCGTTTCTAAATCCCGAAACATTTCCACCGATTTTATGTCTAATTAATCCAGAAGTGGTGGTAATAATTATATTATGATATCTTGCATTAGAAATGGCCAACAGGTGACCGTTGGGCGACAAACTAACTTTCGACGGGAAACCCAATATATGTTTATTAAATGTATTCCTCAAAAGTTTTGTTGGAATTTTATATTTGTTTTCTTTGATTAACAGATTTTTATGATCAAAATATTTTACCGCATTTTCGGTATACAATTGGATCCATTGGTTGACACCAGTTTCGCCTATTAATGTGAATAATAACTGCAAGTTTGGACCTAATATGAGAACTGTTGGCCAACATTGAACACCCAGTTCTGACCATAAGTGGGCGATCGGGTCATTGACTACGGGATGATCGATATGATATCTAACGATCGCTTCCATCACATTTGTAGTGTCCTTTTCGTTATCAAATTTGGGCGAATGTACGCCAATCACCACAACTGGTTCCGAGTGAAAGTGACGTTCAATTTGTGTCAGTTTTGGCAATATATGCAAACAATTGATACAACAATAAGTGAAGAAATCCATTATTACTATCAGACCATTGAGGTGTCGATGAAGAGATAGACTCATCTCAACGTTCAGCCAATCCATGTCTTTGACAATTAAGGAAACAATTAGTTTAAGAAGATATGTTCACAACTCTTGTAAAATTATTATTAAAATAAACAACTTATGAAACACATACCGATACCAAAGTCATCGATGATATTAACCTTTTCGGCTAATATTTTGTCAAAATATTCATAAATCAAATCTCTTTTGCGGACATCAGTAATGTCTTCAGATAGTTGTCTCTCTAAAGTCAACTGAAGACCAAACAGCTGTTCACTTACAGGTAAATCGTTTTCGTCTAATTCATCCAACATTGTGGTGATTATCTTGAGTTACGGCAAACATGTAATCAGTGGACACAAACATCGGGTCTTCAAAACAAACGTCAAATGAAAAAAAACTTAACAAAAATATTGTTAATGTATTGAGTATTTTAACAAAACTGATAAATTGGTACTTTTTTACAGTACATTCAATACTTACTTCACTGTATAGTCTCATAGTATGTTTTAATATATAAAAATGTGACGAATTGTCACATTAGTAGTAATATACAGGTATTTAAATGACTCAAAACATTGTCTGCAAAACACTTTTGATTGATATTTGTTTTAAAGACTTATTTCTTGTGATAATTAACTAAATTAAGAAATGGACGATACATTTAAGTTATTGGTCAACAATTTGCTGAAGACGTCGGTTACTGAGACAGCCATTGACTCAATGACCACACGGGAGAACCGAATCCGACAATTGTTTCGACACCGCAAGTGTCCCGTCGATGGCTGGGATGAGGTCACCATCGAGTTGTTGGTCAACAGATTGGCGTTAATGGATAGTAACAATTTTATACACAACTATGGTTTGGGTGAACGTGAGGCCAGAATTGCTAGTTCTTTGGTTGCCCGACGTCACTACCGATTCGGTCACGGCATCGGCCGTTCCGGTGATATCTGCGAATTACAACCCAAGGCTATCGGCTCTAGTCTTATGAATGTATTGACAAATACTTTAGTACTGGACGTCATTCAACAGTTAGGTGTTCCCAATACTAGTTCATGTTTTGTGACGCCGATGGCCACCGGTATGAGTCTTACACTGTGTTTATTGACTTTAAGACACAAACGACCGAACGCTAAATACGTGATTTGGCCGCGAATTGACCAGAAATCGTGCTTTAAATGCATTTTAACCGCCGGGTTTATACCTATTATTATTGACAATAAATTACTGGTCAATAATTCGCTGGAAACCGACTTTGTTGCTATTGAAGCCAAAGTCAAACAACTAGGAAGTGACCAAATTGTCTGCATATTGTCGACCACTTCATGTTTTGCTCCGCGAAATGCTGACCCATTAGAAGAGATTTCAAAGTTGTGTCTTAATGAAGATATACCACATATAGTAAACAATGCTTACGGATTGCAATCGACAAAATGTCTTCACCTTTTGGAAGTCGCCTCAAGAGTTGGTAGAATTGATGCCTTTGTTCAGAGCACAGACAAAAATTTTATGGTTCCCGTTGGCGGTGCTATAATTGCCGGCTTTAATAAACAATTTATCGGTGAAATTAGCAGTACTTATGCCGGCCGGGGATCCAGTACTTCATCTCTAGACGTATTGATAACTTTACTTCAATTAGGTATTAATGGCTATAAGAAATTGCTTAAAGAACGCAAAGATCACTTCAATTATCTTAAGGAACAAATGATATTTTTGACTAATAATTTCAATACAACTGTCATTGAATGTAAAGCAAATCAGATATCAATTGCAATGACAGTCGACAATATAATCAACAACGACAACAACAATAAGACATCTATGAATACAACAGAATTGGGTTCAATGCTTTTCAAGAGAGGAATATCTGGAGCACGAGTTGTGGCTATTGATGGCAAATATAAGAGTATTGGCGGTTATGAGTTCAAAAACTGGGGCTCACATAGCAGTCTTGATAATAGTTCCTACATTACAGCTGCCGCTGCTATCGGAGTTACCAAAGAGGACATCAATGTTTTTATTAGAAAATTAAAATCAGTTTTTGAATTAATTAAAAGAGATATAAATAATATAAAATCCGATCAAAAAGTTTAATTAGTCATTTTTTAAAGTAAATATTAATAAAATTCA
Source organism: Oppia nitens (assembly GCF_028296485.1). Lineage (NCBI taxonomy): Eukaryota > Metazoa > Arthropoda > Arachnida > Sarcoptiformes > Oppiidae > Oppia > Oppia nitens. The sequence goes on from NW_026533197.1 coordinate 33,496, forward strand.
AATTTTTAAATATATATATTTTTTATATAAAATATATTTTATAAATTAATTAATAAATTATAATATATTGAAATAAATATTTACTATAATTAAAATGATAACTGTATTTTAATATTCTTATTATATAAATTATTTAATGTATTAAACTCTATACTATTGATCTAAAAATAGATATTTGATCCAAAGTTTAATGTTTTTGCATAAATAGTATAAATAATACAATATTTTGAAGCGTTTGCGCTGTTAATCATATAACATGTTTTGAGTGCAAATCTGATATAATAATGAATTTATAAGTTATTGAAAAATTGTTTAAATGTAAAATGTTAATCATAATCATAATCATTTCAATTGCCTTAATATTGCATAATTACGTCCAAACGCAAGGTTTGAATTTATATTTTAAAAGAATAGAATATTCTTGTATATAATGTTTTTGAAAAATAGTAATATATATTAATTTTTCTAAATTACACATTTGAGAAAAATTTAAAACTAAGATTTACGATCATTTTATGTTGTTGTCTAAATTAATGGCATATTTTATTTTGTTTTTATGATAATAGAAATATATGTCAAGAAAGATGTCTCCGATGTCTATAATATATACACAACTCAAGCATTTTTTGTGCAAATAACGAGTGATACGTTTTACAAAGCTATAGCACCGGGAGATTCCATTGAATATATAGCATCAATAGCTGGAATGCCTGATCTGCCTGTTTGGATGCATTCTAGGCATCCCAACAGCACTGGTAGGGCATACCTATACGGCTCACCGGCGCTTAATGACGACGGAGACATTGATATCGAAGTGATTGCTTTAAATCAATACAATTATGACATCACTAAAGATTTCATGAAGTTTCGGGTCATTAAACGAGAAAGTAGTGTATATAACAAATTATTATTAATATTTATATACAGTATTTCACAATATATTGTACTCATTATTATTATTTTAATCCAAATATTTTGCATAGAATTTATAATTTGAGCAATTTTTAAAAATTTTTAACATATCACCCATATTTTCATTCATTCAGTTTATTATTTAAGTACAATTTGTATTGTATTATATTAATTTATAGACAATGCAATATTTATAGGTTATATAATATTATTTGTTTTAAAAAAAATAATCTTTTAATTCATATAATCATTATACAGTATAAGTATATTTTGGTTAATTAAGTTGTTTTTATTATAAATTATTTCAAACTCTGTGTCTTATTAGAACTTTTTATCATAATTGGCATTCATTGATATAATAATATTTTAAGAAGAAATTTATATATATATATCAAATATACAAATATTGTATTTGACTACTTATTTAAAGAAAATATTGATTGATTTGAAAATCCTATTTTTAAAAATTGTTTGTCAATTAAGTTCAATGAATCTTATCATTTGTGTTATATATTGAAATATAAAAGATATTTTGTAAAGTTATAACATTTTATAAAAAATAAGGTTTTAGTTTCTTGAATTTTATATCATATTTTTGATGTCACACACGAGTCAATGTAAGACACTGTATAACAGAAATTGAGTTGAATTACAACAAATATCAAATATTTGACTTTTAAAAGCATATCATAAAATATTTTGATATATATTTATTTTATACACATAAACAATAGTAAAGATTAAATAAATATATTTCTATACATAATATTAACAATATTGGGAACAGAATTAATATATGTAACCCATATCGTGTTTTTCATAATTTAATTTACTATTAATTACATAACGATTATTACAAATGCACGAGAAATACAATTATTAATACTTAATTAATTAATTTGTACTATAAAACCGAAATTATTAATTAAATAAAATTACAAAACCTAATCTAACAAAACTACAGAACCTAAGCTAACAGATCTACTCCTAACTAACCCTTTTTACAAAATAATAAGAAAATATATATAAATAAAGTAATTGTATGTCTCCTACATTTGTAATAATCGTTATGGTATTAATAGTACATTAAATTACGATATGGGTTACATATATTCAAGTTTAGCCCAATATTGTTAGACAATTGTTTCATTACAGTATGACTTATTTAATAACAGTATTTATTATTATAAAACAATATTTACCTAACTATTGACTAAATGTTTATGTGAACAATTGATTTAATAAATAACTAAATTGGAAATACCACTCTAAAGTACATGTTGTAAAAATATAGTGTTGACAAAATTACCTTGTTTAACAATTAATTTAACTTAATATAGTAAATTATGTTTATTAATAGGCATATATATGATATTTAAGTTATAACTTCTATGAATTTGTTTAAGTAAATAGATTTACAGTATTTGTTAATAAATGTTTAGTCAACCCATTCCCTAATGGTTGGCTAACACACCATTAAAACAGTTCATATATTGTCCATCAGATTATTTTTATATATGCATTGATTATATTAATGTTATTACTTACAGTAATAATAATAATAATGTATTTTTCGATAAATACTGTTTTATATTCCTATAAAATTAGTTTCAGATACAGTCTACAGTATTATACAGATACAGTAAATAATAATTTTAATTGCATTTAAATATAATGTATAATATACAATGTATATAAATAAATATAACCAATAAGTTTATTAGTCTTATGACAAAAGATTTCAATATAAAACTTATTAATGTTTTAATTATATATATATTGCATTGAAATAATAAAAGTGATGATTCATTGATTAATTTTCATCAAATATTGACAGATGTTTTTAACATGGGTAGCAAAGTTTGGTTAATATTCCTATATATTTTTTATTAGTAAATACAATATTTTTATTATTGAGTTTATCGATAGAAGTTATATCTTATAAATTCATAAATTTCTCATTATTATTGATATATTTTTCTAATAATTAAAATTAAAAAAAATTGTAACATAAAAATTGATTTCTATTACAGAGACAGCAAAATTTGAAGTCGAGGTATTCGTCGAATTTATTTCATTTTCTATTCATATATAAGATTAATATTATATATTACGTGTTTATGGATTTATACATTGTTTTAGCTAAAGTTTGTCAATTATAATTTGGATAACATGTTTGAAAACAACCGATTTGATGATGTCTTGCAAATATTTAAAGATAAACTATGGAAAGACAGTCAAGACGTTTATATTACCAAAATAGCCGCACCTTTAGATGTCGGACAAAGACTACCATTAGATCCTCGAGAAAAGGAAGGGTAGAATTGATTAATTAAATTTTAATTATTATTATTTTTATTAATGATATAATTTATAGTGTAATTATGCGTATTGGAAGTATAGATAACTATACACGTGATATCCTAGACCTGGAACGTGAGGTCGAGCGTATTAAAAATCGCAATCCATGTCCACGAAAATATAAGGCAACATCAGCTGAATATATGTTCAGAAATAAAGGTTTTTATAGTGATTGGTGTAGTTTTCAACTGATACGTAATGTAAGTCTAGTCTGAATAAACTGTATATACCCTACTGTTTAATAAAAATAACATTTTTCTTGTTTTTTATTAATCGCTTAAAAATGTTTTTTTTATTTCGTAACAATTTTGTCAAAACTATTAAAATTGTTGTTTATTAATGAGATGGTTGTCCTTTAAAAAATGGATATTCACTAATACATTGTTAGTCAAGAAATATTATCTTTTGCCAGACATTACTTGAGGCTTATATAAACCACAAGAATATTCTTTGTTTATTCATTGCAAACAAACTTTTTTGTTTTTCAAAATTTATTACTAATAATACATATATTTCAAAATATTTTTTATTTAAAAAAACCTTTAAAGAAATTGATTATTATTCTTAACACATGAGAAGTTACAGTCCATTAAAAACAAATAACACAATAAATATTAACGTAAACTATAAAATTTAATATTATAAAAGTCATTATTTATATATTATTTAATATAGTATTAATATTATAATTTTTAATGAGCATTTTACAATGTAACTATTGCAACATTAGTTATAAACATTTTAAATAATAAAATATTCAATAATACGGTATATAGTATTGTTTGTCTACTAAAACGTAGTTATGATTTGCAATTATACTAACTAATCATATTTATAAATAAATAATATAAAATATATCATTTATGATATTGTTATTTGTATTTAAAACATTTGAAGAATAAACGGCTTATTTATATTAACAAAATTTATTATGAATGTATTGTTTATTTAACTTTATTATATCTATAAAATAATAAAACAAATAAAAACAAAATGTCAATTAAATTAATGTTTGTGTCATTAATATATAAAAATTAATAAAAAATTATTTTTGCTTTTAATGTATGAAATAATATTTTATATAAATAAACATTTTAATATTAATATATAAAATTACGATTTTGACTCAGATAATTAATGCTTTATAATTTTGCTATTATATTTACTAGTAATAATTTATATCATATTGTATATACTTTAAATACAATTTAGTATATAAATAAAAAACAACAAAGAATTTAAATAATAAATATGAAAAAATTATTATAATTATGAAAACAGTATTAATTAATTTTTAGAAATATTACAAAAATTAATAAAATAGTTGTAACATTAATTTTTCGGATATCAGCATAATTTAACTTTTAAAATAGTATACAGAATAACACTATATATTGATAGTTGTTATATATTAATATTATAATGTAATAAATTTACGCATAAAAGTTACTTTTGATATTTTTAGTTTAATTATTACAGTATAAACAACATAAACAAAATTAATATTAGATATTAATATTCATGACTTATGAATAAAATATAAATAAAGTTTTATTAAATACTGTATTAAATAGTGACTAAACTTATGTTTACTATTAAATCCGGGTTAAGAAAGGTTTTTAATAATAAGAGTGAGAATACAGTGTGAAGTAAAATGACAAAAATTGTGGACAGCATTGAGTAAAATATGGATTTTCACATTAATTTATAAACAATTTTTTTAAAAATAAATTTAGAGAGAAAATGAAGTCAAATAAAATTTTCCGATACATTCTCTAAAATTCTCTAAATAATAAAAATCTAGTTGAAAATGCTAGATAGCATTGCCAGAAACAAAATTTAATGCATTAATTACTTTGTATAAATAATAAAATACTTCAAGTATTAATTATTAACATAAAGTTCGTATATGTCATATGATATGACCAAAGTTCGTGGCGTAGGAACCGAAAGGTTAAGGTGTCGGCTGTTTGCATGTCTTGCAGTGACAGTAAAGGTTGGCTAAAAACGTCACTTTCTATGGCTGGCACTGGACTTGTTTGTGTGTTTGTGTAATCCTCTGATAAATTTATGAGTACTGACCGACAATAATACAAAATAGTGAACAGAGATCCTAAAAGTGTATACAAATATGCACTTTAAATGCTAATCCTTTTTTCAAATAACCAAAATATTCATTACTAATATACTATGAATTTTTAAAAATATAATATTTAGTAGTAATTTTCTATTTGCTTTGTAGTTTGAATGATTGAAAATTTTAATAATAAAAATAAAAATTTAAATTTAAAATATTAAATATATTTTAATAAAATTTGCATTTTTTGACATTTAGTTAGCAAAATAATTTAGTTTCTATTAATTTTAGATAAATATAGAATAATTTTATTTTTTTGTGGTAAATGTGTAAAGCAGTTAATACAGTACATACTGTACAATATATAACTCGCTATTTGGTCTTATTATTACTTTATTATAAAATATAATATTGATTTACAAAATATGATACATAAATATGTTATTATTAATCATTAAATATAAATATATATATTATTTATAAAAGGATCAATCAATTGATGAATTAATACAAAGTAAACCAATAGTGGTAATCATGAAACCGGAGATTCATGTATCCGTTGACATAACCAAAAGGGATGAGTTGTCAGTGAAAGACAGTTATTATATACCGTTTCGACAATCTGTTCCCAAACGAGATTATTTGGTGGATTTGATGGTATGTTTTTTGGTACCACTATTGATGGCAACAATGATCATATCTTCGTTGACGTGTATATTCTTCTACAATAAAGAACATCTAATTAGACAACAATTGAATGAAACACCGGAACAATTACAACAATTCAAATGTATTAGTTTAGCGACACAACGACTGCGAGCACTGGCAGATAATCGAGACAATCCAATACAACCAACCAATCCTTATGCCACACTTCCTCGATATTCATCGTTATCCAGAAAACCACTGATCCATCCGTACTCGACATTACCAAAAGCAATGTCATTGTAAGTCATTTAATTGATATACCTTTTAATTGTAGTTTTCCATAACAATGATATTTTCAATGTCATTATACTTCAATTACAGAATTGTATTATAAGACAAATATTATAACATTTTCTATAAATAGAGATTAATTATATAAAAGTTTAGTAAAAATGACATCAATTTTTGTATTTTTAATGGATTTTCCATTAAATTTATAGATCACTAAACAGGACAAACAGTCTTCATTTGATGGCCACTCCATTTGATCCTATTTTATAATTTAATTAAATAATGATTGTTATTGGTTTTGATTATTTGTTGCTTTAAAAAATTTATTGTCAATTATAAATGTCAATTAATTTTAATTGTTTACAAAAGAAGATTAGCAATAAAAACACATTGAAAATATAATTTTGAAATATGTATAAACAGTATATGCTTTGTATTAATTATAATAAAATTAAAAATATTAATATATTAATGTATAATGATTTCTTTATTTAAAATTTATTGTTTTAAGAAGTATAATATCAAATTTCAACATAAATTAAATTATATAATACATTATTTGTTTGTCTAAATATATTTTAGTTAATAAATAAGTAAATAAATAATGAATATTATGATGAAAAAATTATTTAAAACAAACTTAAAATATAATAAACGTATTATTTTGTGAATATTTAATACAATTGCTTATTATTATTATTATTAAAATTATAATTATTTATTTCCGTAAGTCTTAATATAGATTATTTAAATTGTAATGAACTTTACGGTCGAATAACAAACAAAAAAACCGGATAAAGTATTATATGTTAAATACAATATAATTTTTATTTTTATAAAAACAAATATAAAATAAAATGTTTGTATACTTTATTTAAACTAAAAATGTATTGTAATATACTGTATGATAAATAAATAGTTTATAGCCATATATCAAATATAATTTATATTCAATGGCTTTGTTGTATTATATTTTGATTTATAATTTATGAAAATTTAGTAATAATAGCATTTTATTACTTAAAATTACTAAATAAATAACTATTAAATATAAAATAAGAAGCATTTTATTACTTTAAATTATGATTATTATTATATTTGCGATAATAATAAAATCAAATAATAAATCATAGAAAATAATTTTGCATTTTTGGGAAATTTATCTATTTTCCTAGGAATTTATACGAAAACTTATGGGAATATTCGGGAATTTAAGGAATTTTTAGGGAATTTACTTTTGACACCCCTTGATTTTGTATTTTTTAAAAATTGCCGTTTAAAAATGCAATAATATCTATACCCCACTATAGACCCCTAAGATTTTTCAAGAATTTTGTAAATTTCACCTTAGCCTACCCCTAAAATCCAAAACCTTGCTTAACCCTGATAAATATATATATATATATATATATAGTTAATTAAAACTAAAAATTACATTTCTATGTATTTAAATTAAAAATATTTATATCAGTAAAGAAATATTCGTTTAGAATTTTGTTACAGAACTTTAAATTAAATTAATATTATTTGTATTTTGTTTGAAAGTTTTTGATAACACATTAATGTATAAATTTTTAAAAATCAGTAAAATTTGAATAAAATTATAATAAATATAAACAAAAACAAAATATTAACTAAGTTGCTTATCATAAAAATTTTAATTTATTTGTTATATAAGATCGTTAAAGAATATTCTATATGTAAAATACGTTTTATATTGTATGTTAATATTTATATTATTTTTTCAATTGTAAATAAAATTGGTTTTACATTTATTAAAAACGGATATCAAAATAAAAACAAAGAAAATACCATAAAATTTATTCAAATCTTTCATTGAAATAGATATACAATTCAATGGATATGTTAGGAAGTGACCTAATATTTAAACACACAATTGAACAGTTAGATTATTAGATTATTATTATCTATTGTGTTTAATTTTTAAAATTAAATAATATTGAACTTATTGATTATTTTAACTATCATTTGTATTTTCATATTTAGTATTTATATTTTTGATTTTATTGTAAAATAAATTACTAAACAATTGTGTTATTTATATTGCAATTAATTAGACTTTATATTGATATATACATGTGATACTTAAGTATATTTATACACAACTTAATTGACAATACAATGAATAAGGATATTAGTTGTTTGTAATTGTAATGTTCATTGATTTAATTGTCACTAATTATACAATGAGTTACACAAATGAAAGTTGTGATCAATTGCGGTCACGACATACAAAATGTGGAACAAATCACAGATAATTTGTTTATAAAATTACACAATAGATTAATAAAATTATAAACAATATATATATAAACAACTTAAATATTAATTATTAAATAGTTTTTTAATAAATCAATTACATTATTTGATTTTTTACAAAATATTATATTAATATATCATCATCATCTTTAACTTATTACTATTACATTATTTATAATATATTATAGTGTTTAACGCAATAAATAAAATTCATTATTTTCTATAATTTTTAAGCAATTATAATATACGGTGTTATCTATCTTAAGCATCAAATCATAGAAAGAATAGTTATTAATAAAAAATTTAGGTTATCTTTATAGAAATATATATAATAAAAATTAACTTTTATTAGTAATTTTTGTTGTTTTAATGATCCTTTTTTCTAGAAAATCAATAATTATTATAGAGGTTTGTGTTTTGAAATATATAAAACAAAGTTTTCTAATATAATTTCAATATAACCAAAAAATGTTAAAATTTTATACATATATTTATTTGATTATTGCATTCACACATAAACAATAAACTAAATGATTTTCATTGATAAAATATGATGAATATGAGATTTATTTGAAAAAATATATTAATATTTATAGTATAAAAATACATAAATAAATAAATTTCAAACAATAAATTTGATATCTAATGTAATCTTACAGTTAATAGTCTTCGACTATCTTTTGAAATACGCGTATATTTAGCACAAATATAATTAAATATGATATAAAAATATATACATTATTTAATTTTGAATTATGTAATTTTAATATATTATTTAAATATTAATTATAATTCATATGAATTAAAATTAAGAAAATAATTAATAGTTAATATTATGACTAATTAATTAGTTTGGCACAAAAAAATGGTAACAATAGTTTCAAATACATATAATATTATTATAATATATAATATATTTATTCTATTGCTCTTAAAGCTGTAAAATATAGCTATTTTTACCCTTAGTTCCCGATTATTATAGCGCGCGATATTGAATTAATACTAAACCAATCAGAATTAAGTAATTATTTAAATTGTTCAACGGTTTCACAGTTATTAATAAATTGTTAACTCATACTAGCAAAACCCATAAGTATCATCTAATGGTAAAATCAGGTTAAGAAGTTGAGGAATAGATCATATTATCATCTAATGGTAAAATCATCTTAAGAAGTTGAGGAATAGATCATATTATCATCTAATGGTAAAATCATCTTAAGAAGTTGAGGAATAGATCATATTATCATCTAATGGTAAAATCATCTTAAGAAGTTGAGGAATAGATCATATCATTTAATGGTTAAATCAGCTTGTGATCTAAAATTATACATTTGCTATTAGTATTTCCAGATATTTTTACCATTAGATGATAATTGGATCTAATTATCACCATCTTCAACTATTTTTCCCCATTTTATAAAATGTGACTAAGTATAAATGAAAAAATTTAAACATATTTTATAATTGCTTATCAAAGACATACATACAATAAATCTTTATTAACATATGGATAAATTTTTAAAATGAACAATAGTTTAAATTTTATTCGATCAATTCTGATTGGTTGATTAGCTCTGTGCCGATGGCACACGTTTGTTGTTAGCAAGTTAAATTAAAATTTGCTTACTATTGATAATATACAACAAATAAATAGAATAAATATCTATTTTTTGCTTCAAAACAATATGTAGTTATTTTAAATATATTATCATCAATTAAAAAAACAATCAATAAAAATAATTTTTATATAGATTAAACCTATTTAATTTTTTAAAAATAAAATGTTAGCCTGGACAACTTGTTATTCAACTGATTTTTCAAAAGGATTTTTAACGGTTTTAACAATAAATTATTGATGTATTAATATATAAATTATCAAATAATTATTGTTAAAAGTTAATGTGTATAAAGCGTTTATATTAATAGAAAGTTTTGTTGTTGTTATTCAAAGATTTAGAAAATTTTTAATTTGACATTTACTACAAATTAATGAATAAATTATTTAAAATAAACAAATAATAATAATTATTATTAAAGTTAATAACTCATAATTATAAATTATGAAATTAATTTAATTAATATTATTATATATTATATAATAATATGGTTTAACCAAAAATTATCATTTTTATTCTAAACATTTCACTTTGTTTTAAAATATATACCAATATATTAAATACATTTATCATATTATTTTTAAAGTTAAGATTCATTAATATAATAAAATATTGACTAATATTATATAAATGAAACAAAAACTAAGACTGAAATTATTTGCATTTCTACTAAAATATTTTTTATTGCATTTATTCATACAATCAATATATATATTTAGTATTTGTTTTGATTCTTATTGTATTACAATTATTAACATTAACTACAGTATTATTATATTGTATTTATTCAAATAGTATGTAGTTTACTATAAATATATTATATGTATAATAATAAAGTATATTATATAAATTATTTTAGTTTTATCTAACATAGAAATGTTATTAATAAATACTTTCATACTCTACTTTATATATTTATATATTGATTTAGATAACTTATTGATTTATCTATTAGTCTATTTAAGTTATATTTGATTACATTAAGTGCAAATTACAATTAAAGTTGATATTAATAAAATGATAAAATATTAAGTTATCTGTTTATGTTTAATTACATAAATAATAAAAATTATTTTAATAAATGGCCAAAAATAGAAGTAATCATTACAATTTTCAAACTTATTAATAGAAATTTATTATTATTATTAATTATATTAAATTAAAATTTAATTGAAAATATTGATTTTTTTTATTTGATAAATATTTAAAACTTTTAAATACAATATGTAATAGTATAATTTTTATTTTATTTAACATGTATTAAATAAAAAAGATTATTTTTTAACAAATTATTGAATTATTCAAATGTTGACTATAATACAGTATATATATATATATATACTGTATATATTATTTAAATGTATAATTATAATTAACAAAATGACTTGAATAAACTCAATTTTTATAATAATATTATATATTTTAAACTAAGTGAAAAACATCTAAAAATTTAATGAATTGATTTTGGAAACTATATTATGTAAGCATTACTGACACATGTGTTTTGGGCGCAAACTCACCACTAGATTATAATTTATAATAAAAGTGATGTCAAGAATTGAGACCAAAATCTAGTACTTCTCCAATATATCTATCTCTCTCTCTCTCTCTCTTTCCTCTCTTTCCTATCTTTTCTCTCTTTTTTGTCTTCAAAACTAATCAGAAAAACTATTTGCCAAATGTTGTCTTCAAAAACATGTTTAATACATATAAATAGATATATTTGTTATATATTTTTACAAAAACTTAATCCTCCTCTCATTTGACTACTTTTATGTCTATTATTTGTTTAAGTTATTTTGAATTTGAATTAACGAAATTTCAAACTAATATAAAAACTAAAAAAGACTAAACAATTACTGCTATCAAACCTACAAAATAAGTGTTATTTTTCTATGAATTCATACATACATATAATAAATATATATTTATACTATTAATCTATAAAACACAACTTTCCTCTTTTAACGGTAAGAGTTATTAATATTATTTACTTTATATAAATTATATAATTTTAGTTTTTTTAATTAAAAAATAAATTAATGTTTGATATTTGTTTTTAGTAGAATATCTAAAATTTATATTTAATTTATTATTAAATTTAATGTCAATTGCTGTGACATTTCATTGCCGAGGCTTTTATAGAAATGTTATATATATTATATATTATATATCATTTATAAATGTTTATTTAATTAATCAAAAACCTCCACATTTATCTATTAATACAAAAATAATATATTCAAATGCGTTCTCCCACTCAATAATATAGTTATAATAAAATTTATAAATAATTAGTTATGTGTTTTTATAATAGTAGCATTTAAATTAAATATCATTTTAAATAAATACATAGATATTGCTTTCATGTGTAACTTATATTACAAATAATTTTACAGATTTATTAAAGCAATTATTTGATAAAAGTAAAATAAGTTTTAACAATATATTAATTAATATAATTTTAAATGAATTTTTGTTAACAATTTATTAATTATAACTATCTTTAGTTAACTAATGTTTTATGATTTAAAATTAAAAACTAGAATAAATTTGTAATTGTAATAAAATGTGAATATTTAAATATATCAAAAATAATAAAAATTAATATAATATTTATTGTTATTAATAAAATAAAATATTTGATTTATATAGTTATAAAATATTATTCAAATATTTAATTAAACAAAATATATTTTTAAGAATTGTAAAAATATAAAATTTAATTAACAATTATTTAGTAAACTTATAATTTTATAAAATGCAAAAATTTGATGGACAGTCAATTTATCTTTATTTTTTTTGTGTCAACAATTATAATACAAGTGTTGAAAGAGATTCATCTCAAAAACTTATAGATATATTATTATTCCATTAATTTATTAAATTAATGTTTTCTAACTACAGTATCTTTTAGATACTTTAATTACAAACTTTATATTATTTTTATGATTTAATTTAATCCTAATTGTCATATAGTTTTTAAATATACCCGTCTAAAGATATTATCATCAAATTTATATAATTTGTTCAGAAAAATACGATGATCTGGTTATAAGGTATTATATTATAGTAATAGTCTATACAGTACTGCAGTATCCATACTATGTATGACTCCATAGAATATTATAATAAAAAAATTAAAAATTATGCTAAGGATTACTTACAGTTAAATAATTAGTATTAAAGTTAAATTTAAGTAAAATTAGTTTTCTGTGGAAAAATCATTATATTATATAATATTATATTTTAAAAATCTTTTCATATAACAAAAAAAAAGATTTACTGTTCAATGAACTGATGAACCATTATTTTGTTGGTTGCAATCATCAATCGACAAATATTTACCTGTATTTTACTGTGTATTACCTGTATATATATATATATATTGTGTGTCTGTGTATATAATTTTCATAAGAAGAGTATACAATTGCTTTGATGCCGTATATGTGATCTTTGAGTAAAAAGATTGTTACTAACAATCAAATTACTTGTTAGTATCAATAGATATTTATGTTTATCTGTTAAAAGACTTAATCTTCAAAGTCTTTCAATACATTCAACCCATGGATTTCACTCTCAGGAGTGACAGACTCTAAGATCTGAAGTGTATTAATAAAAGTCAGTGATCTTTGCATTTAATTTGCATTTCTGTACATTTCTAATACTAATAATTTGAATTTATATAATTTTATAATAATAAACTGCATATTTATATTTGACTAAACATATAATAATATTTAAATTAATAATATATATTAATAATCGTCATTAAATTAAATATAGAAAACTATTAAAAAGTTACATTTTTTAATATAAAAGATTTAAATATTAGCTAATTATTTTGATTTTTAACTAATACTAATATTATCATCAAAATTGTTAAAAAATATATAGTAAAATTATTTAATAAGAAATTGAGTAAAACATATACAGATTTTCTATATAAATATATGAATATTTACAGTATATTTATACGTTATAAGCGACAATTGATTGTATTAATTGATATAATTTTACAACTGTTCCCAAAGGTATTGTCCCTATTATTTGTAATAATAATTTAGCAATTTTTGTAATTTTATTCATTTATAATTTATTCACTATTTTGTGTTTGTATACCTTATTTAATCAGACATTTGTTTATATAATTATTATTTTTAATTAATTCACATAAAGTTTATTTAGTATTAGTTGACAATTATTACTATTTATTGTTTATAATTTAGATGATAATGATTTCAAATTGCAATAATAATTAGTAACATAACTTATTAATAAATGTGTTAAACATTAATTATCCGACGATTAACATTCAATCAATTATTTTTCATTTTAAAGCTACTATTTTGGGAGTAAACCAAACACATTGATTAGTTAGATCTAAATATCTGTAATACAATTTTATAGTAGTAAATATATAATACTCAAAAAATGTTATAATATATATATTTTGAAATAATTTATATAATTTTAAACCAACAATTAATAATAATCAACAAGTAATTGAATATAATTTTTTTATTTTTTGTTATTGAGACACATGTGTTGAGACAATTAATACTATTACTTGAATAAATAAACTGTTTGTTAATGATATTTAATGGTAATATTTACTAATAGAAACGTAATAATAAAAGAATATTAATATATACAGTCATATAATACAATTTTCTATTTAATTTTATTACAAAATTAATATGGGAATTACATAAATATAAATTTTCATTTTTATATAATATGTCATATATACCTGTAATAACATAATGTAAAATTAATTGCCATAGTTTTATTTATGTTACTTTTTTAATTGAA
This sequence comes from Oppia nitens, assembly GCF_028296485.1. NCBI lineage: Eukaryota > Metazoa > Arthropoda > Arachnida > Sarcoptiformes > Oppiidae > Oppia > Oppia nitens. Next base: position 48,496 of record NW_026533197.1, read on the forward strand.
AACTAATTATTTCTAATTTATAAAACACAATACATTACATCAATAATTAAATAAAGAGAATTTTATATTCAAAATTTAATTAATTAATTTAAATGACTTAAAGTTTTGACACATTCTAACATTTGTCACATTCACTAAACATATTATAAAGTTTATATCAATTGATTCAATAAATATATTTTTATTATATGTCATAAATTAATGTGTGTTATATTAAATAGCATTATTTAAATATCAAAAGCAATGATAAAAGTCAATTAAAAATACAGTATCTCAATAAAGTTAAAGGGATAAACATCTAAAAAGTAAAATCTAAAAATATCCGATTCTTGACCTTATTTGACCCAAAAATATACTATTTTTATGTGATATATTGTATATACTGTACATACAGTTTAGAAATACAAATGTTAGCATTACTACAAAGTAATCAAAGTGTCAAATAATATGCCAAAACAATACATTGTTGTTGTATTGGTCACATTAAAATTTTAAACACTGAAATATAATATTTATAGTAATTTTATTTAGATTAACAGATAGGTTAATATGGGATTGTTTGACTTATAAATTCTAACTTTATGTCAAATTTGTATTTTTTAATTTTGTGTTTAATACTGATATAATTAAATTATTTTAATTCAGACAAAAAATAATTAAATTTTGATGAAATTTTTTAAATAATATAATATGTACAAGTTTTGAAAATATTTTTTAAATATTGTTTTTTTTAAATAAAACAAAAAATGTATATTGACTTCTATATAATTATTATTACATATTTTATTATACTCTATTAAATATAACAAAAATTAATTTAAAGTTGTTTATTGCAGCTAAATGTTATAATAAAATAATATTGTAAAATACATTATTTAAATAATTTTGATTTTTTTGTCGCACAATTCAGACAATTTAATCTACAGTATATATAATGTGATGGGAAAATATCATAGTAATTACAAAATTGTTATTGTAATGATGTAATATATTTGTTAATAAGATTTAATGATTATTAATTATCTTATTTTTTGTAAACAACATAATAATAAAATACAATAATTTTTGTATTTGTATTATTATTGAATATTATAATACTTAAATATTATAATTTTATGATTTTAATGTACAGGTATTTTATTTAATAAAGTTTAATTAGATAAACAAAATACTATAAGAATTATATTTATAAAATTATAAAAAATTTAATCTAAATGATAAATCAGTGTTTTTTAAACTTATAATATTTATTTATTAATCTAGTTAATTTGATACAAATGCTAAATTATATTATTTATATCATTATAAAACGTTAATAATAAAAGTTAAAATAAATATCTGTTAATATTTTTAATAAAATCAGTATCTATTGTATTATATAATTGAATTGACTTCTTAATAGAAAAATTAATTAACGTTTTTATTTAATTGCAAACTCAATAAAACAATAAAAGATTAATATCCTGGTATTATTTAATTTCTCCCCTATTAATGTATATAAAAATAAATAATAGTAATAATAATAATTATTATTATTATAAAAAAGATCAAAATCACTAAATAAAACAACTGTTAGTTTAAGGATTTTCTGGTTCAGTAATGGCATAAAAGTGGGGTTTATTCAGGGATATGATATGACAGTCAATGTAAATGATGTCATATATACAGTATATATATTTGAAAAGTTGTGTGTGTTTTACAAATATCTTAAATAAACGACTCATTGAATTGAAAATAACATTGATTTTGATTTGGTTTACATCCAAATATAATTGTCTTATTATGAGAAAAGCAAAGGAAATCCTTATATATTAATCTCAAAGATGAGACAATTTTTCAAATTGAAGACATGGTATCCAATTGAAAGCAACCATTACTTCATGTCTAATATTGTTAACCGATATAACATTTTATTTGTAGTTTATTATATTATTTATGTGTTATAACTTTATATAATTAGTTGCATTTTATTTTTTACTTTTATTATATTTTCTAATAAAAATAATTATTCCCCAAAATATAGAAATATTTATATTTAATAATACAAATAGTTATACATTTATATATTATAATAATAAATGATATAAAATATATTGCTTAATAATAGTAAATACCGTTTTATTATTAAATAAAATAATATATATATAATTATATTTCAATGTTTTGCAAATAAATTATATATGTTAAATATTATTTTCAATATTATAGACAAAAACGTATTCAGTATTATAATATATCTAATAAACTAGAATTATATTAAATATTATATAAAAGAGTTGTTATTCATAGTATTGTAACAATAATTGTATTTATAACTAAAATTTGAAATAATATAGTAAATTGAAACAATTGGATACCAATAAAATTATATACTCATAAATTAAATACATTCAAAGGTTTCATTTTTAACACATTGTATGTATATTGAAATAAATAGTAATTATATTAAATACAATATAAAAACATTTAATCAGTAATTCAATAATATAGGTTATAATATAAGTTACATTTTTTGGTCATCTCTCATATTTGTTAATATTATTGATAATAATGTATACATTAATTACCATTGATTAACATTACCTTGACAATGTTAGAAACATTAAATATAAATATAAATTTCTAATAATACTTTTATCATATTACATTATTTTATAATACAATAGTAACTAGTATACAATAAAATAAATTATAGATTGTATATTTTATTGATTGAAATATTATATATCGTTGTAATCTTTAATTAAAAATAGATATATTTTATTAATTATAAAATTATAATTATAATAAATATTTTTATAAATCACTTCAAAAATCTTCATAAATTTCATTGATAATTAATAATCAATGTTTTAAGCTAAACATAAAAATCTTAACTTTAAAATTTATGAATAAGACATAAGTTACTATTAATAAATTTATTTACTAAATTAATTTTTTTAAACGTATTTAATTTTATTTTCAGACATTTTAATTATAAGATTTTAATCATTAATTTAATTAACACTTTTACAGTTTGATTTACTATTAAATACATAATAATTGATATCAATATTAATACAAATTAAACAATACTATAAAATTTATAAAATCTACTTCACTATAGATATAAGTGTAGTTTTTATTTATGTTATAAACTAAAAATGGGCAAATAGAAATATCTAATAAATTTTCGTGAAAAATTTCTAGTAAATTTCTCAAGAATAAATTTTACTTTATTATTATACTATGGGATCCCCATATTTATAGCTATTGTACTTTATATTCATTGTAATATATTTACTTAATTCTTAGGGCTATAGATATTAATTATAATTGACATAATTAGCATATTATTAAATAAAATTAATATATATATATATAAGAAGGTGCTCATTATATCTGTCCCAACGGTTTTCTTAATAATTCTTAAACAGATAGATATATTGTTTGTGTAAATGTCTGACTATTTTATATAAAACGTAATTTTTTATAAGTTTTAAGTTTATAATAAACTTTTTTACAGAAAGAATCTCTTTATCTGTTCAAACATATAATGAACGCCTTCTTATATATACAGTATATACAGTATATTTAAAATTTATTTTTCAAAATCATAAATACAATTCACATTTTTATAAACATCTATTAATCAATTTACTAAAATTTCAAATTAAACTTTTTATATGTAAATTCTATAATAAGCAACAATATGTAAATATTTAATAATTATACAAAATATGTAATTTTATTAGTAATTAATATTACAATTAAAATAAAAGTTACTTTAAAAATTGTTTATCTTTTTGTACATTTAAATTAATTTAAGTTTTTATTTATTATATAAATATTATTAAGCAATAGGTATTTTTATTAGCATGCATCATGTATTATTGCAAAATAAATTACATTACTTTTCTATTGATTTATTTAATGTGTTTCTAAATATAATTATTTTTATGTAATAAAATTGTAAATATTATGTAAATTATAGATTGAATGCATTGTTTTGTTTTCTAACAATTGTCTACATTAAATGAATTATATAAGTATTAATATAATATATTCATAACTATAAAAACGTAGATTTTAATTTATTTTTTTTGTTTCACGTTTGTAAAATAAAATTGTAAATTTACATAAAAATTGTTACTAAAATATTATAAATTAATCACTGTAATGTAAATTTTTAAATAACATTTGATTACTATTGAAAAAACAGTCTGATGATATATTATTTGCAACTATAATAAAATATTAATAAATGTTAAATATAAATATTTATTATATAAAAATATATCACGAAATAAAAGATTTGTGTCAACCAATTAATATTTAAATTATATATCTATTTAATTTTTTTATAATTAGTTTTATAATAATTAAATATTGTTTGATAAATAAATAAATAATATATATCTAAAACTTCAATAATAATATTTAATAAATTTTTTTTAATAAATTGTCAGTTTTGCCAACAATTGTCATTTGACTGTATATTCATTTGATGGCCGGATATTAGCTGACGGCGCGACTTATTTGGTGCGCAAAGCACTCCAACAGTATTATAATATTATATAATATTTAGATGAGATTTATGTTTAGCCTACCAGTGCTCTCACTAAACAAACAGAGCTCTCAAATGAAAATTATACACTTAAGACAAGAGACGTCGTTAAACCTGATGTGAACCTCAAATGACACCAACGATTACAAAACACTTTAATATTTTTTTATCTAAATAACTCACTATTTATATGTTAACATTGATTAATGTAAATATCGATAACAGATAAATAGTTTATGAAAAAACTAATTTTTATTAATTGAGAAAATTTTGAAATTAATTTATCTTAATATAAGACAAACTCAGACATTACGGCTAACCATTGATTAATCGACTCATTTACACGACACTGTGTTTTACATAAACTAAAAGATGAAAATCTCATATTTGTTTTTATCAATAAATATTAGTTAAGTGACAAAACCAAAAAACTACAGTTTCCACAAAATTAAATAATGGATGAAATATTAGGAGTAAATAAATCGGTGGTTCACGAAGTATATAATTCTTCATGTCTTCAATTACAACAATATTTCATATCACAAAACCAGATAAATGACGATCAAATTGGCGATACCATTGAGATGACAACTCAACCATTATTTAATACCTTATCTAATGCATTGACATGGGATGAAAGCAATTGTTCCGATATATTAAGTCAATTACAGGGACCGATACTAGAGCCTGAGTTTCCATATTATATACGTACGACAGCGACCATTGTGTGCACCATTGTGTTAATAATGGGCACAACCGGTAACCTATTGGTGCCCATAGTTGTCATCAAAACTAAAGAGTTGAGAAACTCGACGAATCTATTTCTTATAAATCTCAGTATTGCTGATCTACTCGTATTAATCGGTAAATTGTTTTTTATTTGTTTCTTTAGTATATATTTATTGTTATTAAATAAATCATTTATTTGAAAATTATCTATGAATTATATTTTTATTTTGTATTTTAAAATATGATTAATAATATTAATAATATTTATTATTTTTGTTTGATGTCTGTTATGTCAGTTTGTATGCCAACAGTTCTCATTGAATTACATACCAAACCAGAAATCTGGCATTTGGGTGAATGGATGTGTAAGTAATACTTTATATTATTAATAATTTTATTTTTATCACTATTTTCCACATACTGTACATATGTCTATTAACTCAATTATTTTTTTGGTCTACAAAAACACTAACAACACATACCAGTCTATCATTGAATTGCATAATACAGTATTTTAAAACTTTTTTTTTTATAATAAATTATGAGTTTCTAATAAAACTTTAAAACAAATGTAAATATAAATATCTCTATATATGATTATATTAATATAAGTGTTATACAGAATATAGACATTTATTTATTTGTTTTTGAGATCCATATGTTTCATAGTAATGCATGTACAGTATATATTTTATACAGTATTTATTTTTAAATTTTTTACTGTAAATTAAATATTAATAGTATTAGAAAAAAATTAATGAAATTATTTGAATAATTTTTATTATATTTAATTTTATTTTTAAAATTGTGCGAAAAATCTATAAGATCAATATTATAAGTTATTTAAAATTAAAATTAAAAAGACATTCATTTTAAATACAATATTAATATTATTATATAAATAAAAATTATTTTAATTGATTGTTTAAATTTAAATTTAATTCCTAATTAAGAATATTTTGATATATTTAACGAATTTATTATATTCGTTGTTCAAATTATTGTAAAATTATTGTTAATATTCCAATTAAAAACTTGTTTTTAAATAGTTAATAAAATTTTTATATCAATTGCAGTAAAAATTAAATTATTTTTGGATTATATTAATTTTTAAATACATACCTGTATGATACTGTTAAGTTATGTATCTATATATTAGATAATGTTGAATAAAATAATATAAAATAAGATTAAATCTAATCTAAATTTATATGAAAATTAAATAAATTTTGGTTTTAAATATTTTATTTAATATAAAATTAAATTTATATTTAGTTTAAAATATATCTTCAATTTTTAGATTTTTTTGACAACTATTAATACATATGACACTATACTACACATACAAATTTTACTTTTAAAGTATAATATATTAGATATTTATAAATAAAATGTCAAATATTAATATCATATTTGAATTGCAAAACACATGTCAGAATGTTTCTTTTTTATTATTTTTATTTTTTATTTTTATCTATATTTTTCACAACTTTTATTTTTGCGCATTATATTATATTTTTATATTTATTTTATATAATGTATTGTATAAACGTATTTAACTATTAATAAAGTGGATAAATCATAAGCAAACTAATAAACTAATAAAGTATTCTTATTGAAAGCATTTTAGTTTAAAATTTTATTTTTATTTTATAAAAATTAATATTATTTTATCAATAGCTAAATAATAAATTTAACTTATATTAACAAAATAATTAATGTTAATATTGTATTATACTTCTGCTTACTTAAAGTATATATTAATAATTCATTTAAAATACTTGAGATATTTTATTCAATATAAAATATAATTAAACTATTTGTTTTCAATATATAAATAGATAATATTATAATTAAGATATTTGTTTGTTTGTTGAAATGTTAAACTATTGTATATAGTGTTTTTGTAAATTTTAGTAACATTTTAGCTAATTTTGATACAAACCGTTTTAATCATTAATAAGAGCTAAACCATAAAATAAATTAATGCTTAAATGTTTGGACGGAATTAGTTTTAAGGATAAAAATACATTAAATTTAGTGTTAGATTCAATGTTTTTATAAGTGTTCACTTAATGAAAGTATCGATTGATTCAAACGAGTTGTGTGTCTGTCTAAGTGTGTGTCTAACTGTAGTTATATTAATGTACAATAATATAATATACCTTATTTGAGGGTTATGTCTACAAATACTTTATAATGTAATAAATAAATATAGTGACAATTAATAAATAAATTAAAAAATATATAAATACACTTATAAGCCATATGTACTGTACTATACATTAATGTATTAATAGTTTAATCGAATTTATATAAATTATTGTAAATTTTGTAAAAACTTGTTTTATGAAAATTTTCCTATAAAGTTTTACTATTATTATAAATTTAATTATAATTTATAAATATACATTTATAATAGTAATGTAAATTTCTGTACACCATTTGTTATGATAAAAACTTTTTAATCTAAACTTTCTAAATTTGTTTAATAAACTATTTATTAAATTTTTATAATATGATAAAATGATTGGATAAGTAAAGACATAAGTAATCTATTTATCATTTAATATATTTCTTATAAAATAATAATTTTAACCTAATTTAATAAATATATAATTAATTTTTGATTTTTATATAATAATTTATTTGAGCAAATCATTTATTACATTTTACATTAATTTATTGTGTTAATAAAATAATAAATATTTATGATTATTATAATATATATTGTATATACAGTACTAAAAAATCTAAATGTCTAATATTTTTTTTATTAAATGTTCTGTCAATTTGCAGACATAAGACCAGACACTTTAAAAAAATACAATAATATAATACAGTATTTATAACATATTAAGTATTAATTAAGTGAAGACACAGATATTAATAAATACACAGAATATTCAGTACCATAACTAATCATATTTTATATGCAAATATATTTTAATGTAACAAATGTTAAAATATTCCTAATAGAAATGCCATTTATTATTACATTATAAAATTTAAAGATATCATATAGAAATTATTTAAATTACATTTTTGTTATTTATTTAAAAAAAATTAATTTGTACTTATAATTGTTTCAATTGATTTATATACTCTGTATATATTATAATACAATATTATAACGCATCATTGATAGTATACAACTTTTTAAACTAAAATACAGTATATCTAAATAATAATAATATGTTAGATATTTACATAGAAAACAAATGTTATTATTAATAATACATACAGTACTTACAATAAAAGATAATACAGATTAATTTCAGTGCAGATATATTAACCTTGACATTGAATTAAAGTTTATAAATATATTTCATAAATATAACTACAGTATAATAAATACTTGATATTAGAGCAAATCATAAGTATTAAACATGATTAAATATTGTTATTATATTATTATTTAATATATTTAATAATAACAATATATATTTAATCATATTTAATACCTTATGATTTGGTCTAATATCATTGTGTTGTATAGTTATTGTAATACATGTGCTATAAATTATTAATAAAATTATTTTAGTAGTGATAGACAAACTTGCATTTAAAATCTATATTTACAGACTTAGGTAAACTAAATCAAAAAATTAAAAATAATTTAGTGTATATATATAATAGTACTGATATAATACTCTATTTATTATTCTTTCAAGTAATAGATGCTAAGTTTAAATAGATATTTATATATATATATATATAAAGTTATTTATATACTGTATTACAGACTGTAACTTACAGTAGATAAATACCAATATTTTTATGAATGACAAATAAAGTAAATTATCAAAAAATACATTTAAACTTATAAAATTTGTACTAAATATAAAAAACCAAATGATATATTTATTATATTTTTAAGTTTCTTAAATTAAAAAATTAGTTTAATAATTGTCAAGTTATTTGCATACAATTTAAAAACTTGTTTATATATATTTGCATCACTGTTTAAATAAGCTTGACTCGATTTTTAGTACAAGTATTAGCAATTAAAATGTATAATGAATACTTTATAAATTACATTTTAAATTTATTTCAAAATCAATCACTTACTATTTTAATTAAAAAAATGATCTATGTCTGTTTTAATAGTATTTGAATTAGAATTTCTAGTAATGTTTTAAAGAATATAACAAAAAGTATTTTATAATTATATAATATTTATAAAACTAGCTTGCTCATTTTGATATAGACATTACTTTCTCATTAAATATTTCAATGCATTTCAAAGTCCACTGTCAATAAAAACACATTCAATATTATAGCAATTACTCTATTGTTTTATAATAAAGTATTAAGGCTTAAAGTATAAAAATAAAAGATTATAAAATATATTATTAAGTTTCACTGTCATATTATTATATCAATATTTATACTTATAATGCTGTCTTATAAGCAACAAATAACTTAAGTAATAATATAGTATATAAGGTACTGTAGTATACTATACTATATTATTAATAAACTAAAATTTATTATTAGACTTCTTTGTATTTAATTTATAAATTATCTTCAAAATTAAATTATACGTTTTTCTAATATAATATTTACTACACCCACATCAGCATTGTATTAATATAATATTTATAAAAAATAGCCGAAACGTTGATGTTATGGATATTTTATTAATTATACTAAACATGTGATCAAATCAATACAATAACAACATCTGCAAGAATTTTAGAAATATGATTCTTATAGATAAAGAGTATTATATATATATATTATATATATAAGAGTTTTGGTATTGAATTTGTGTGAAATTTAATTAATTCAAATTATTTAAAGTTTTATATTTTGGGTTAAAAACCTTAAATATATTTTTTATTGTAAAAAATCATTTGATATTTCAACGATTCCAATATATTACAAAACTATCTAAAAAATTATAATATATATAACAATCTTTTTACAAATCTTTTCGATATGTTTTACATATTGACAAATAATAAAAAACTTATTTATTATTATATGTATATATATATATATATATATTCAATATAAAATATTTATAATAATAATAACAAAAATAGAGATAGAAAATATTTTTCATATTTTTAGTAACCTATATAACACACTAAACTCGCAATAAATATTAGCTGATATTAGACATATGGTTTCAAGAATTTTTTATTAAATGTATAAAAGTTTTATTAATATAATATCCATTTTAATGCCAATGGATGAGAGTAGGATATACACTACAATTGGTTAACAAATACTAGTAAAAAGTGTGTCAATCACTCATTGGATCTAATAATGAGCTCAAATGCAAATATAATTAAATTAAAATGTATTCAAACAAACACATTCTCTCTCTCTCTCTCTCTCTCTCTCTCTCTCTCTGTAGGTATAAATAACATTACTGTAGTTTTTACTACTTTTTTAGTATATTCTTAAAGAGAGAATAAGAGAAATTAGAGTAAATTCTTAAATGACATGATTTTGTCCAATGATTATCATTAACACACATATCATATATTATATATCTTATAATTTATTGATAATAATATCACTATTTTTCTTGTTTTTATTATCTTTAGGTAAAGCTGTTCCCTTTGTCGAGATGGTTGTCGCCCATTCATCCATACTTACCATATCTGCCATTAGCTTTGAGAGAGTAAGTGTCACATTTGCAGTAATATAAAGATAAAAACATTATATATATATTTATAATGATATTTTAGGTTAACACGAATATTCAATTTATTATTTATTTACTTTTATTTTATTTTATGTCTTTCCATCCCTTTCCCTCTATAATAGTATTATGCAATTTGTAAACCACTAAAAGCTGGTTACAAATGTACAAAATTGCGAGCGTAAGTCCACTTTATTTCTATTACTTTGTCTTATATTTCCCGAAACATTATCTCATAATAACCACTCTTTTTGTCTCAAATTTCCATTATTCGACTCAATAATAGTTTAATAATAATAGCTATCGTTTGGATTATAGCTATACTATCGACGTCTCCCATGTTATACATAACAGAGCTCTCGTTTGTTGAGTACATTGACGGCAGTATAGTACCAGTATGTCTGAGCRGAGTAGAGGGTCTCATAGAGACACTGTATTTGTTCATAATTTTGGTCACATTTTTTGCATTACCATTCCTCATACTAATAGTTTTGTATGGATTGATAGCCAAAAATTTGGTGATGGATTCCCGTTTGGTTAGTTCCAGTTCGGAACAGTACCAAATGAGACTCCGCAAACAAGTGGTCTTCATGTTAGCCGCTGTTATGTTAAACTTTTTCATATGTTTGCTACCATTCCGTATATTTTCGCTTTGGATTCTTGTCGTACCAAAAGAAAAAGTCGATGAATTAGGAATGGAAGGTATGTCTGAAAATTAAAGACAATCAACACATGCCATACATATTATAAGATCTCTATATAGACTTAATACACTACTATACCGTACTTACTATACTTTTTCAGTCAATATTATATTTTATGTTGTTTTATAACTGAGATTTTTGTTATAACTATTATTATATAAAAAACAAAATGAAATGAACATACAATACATATATTTTTCAATTTCTTTTTTGATCTCTTAATTAAATGCTATGAAATAAAATGATTTTTGTTTTCCTTATTATAGGGTATTATAATGTGCTCTACTTTTGTCGTATATTACTCTACATTAACAGGTATTTCGTATATAATATTATTTATATATATATAATAAACAATAATGTGATTAATATTTCTTTTATTGCTCTCTTTCTTTCTATCTTTCTATATATCTTTGTCTGTCATTCTGTCTTATAAATAAATATAATGTTGAATACACTTATGTTGGCTACCAGTGCGACAAATCCCATACTTTACAACATATGCAGCTCTAACTTTCGTCGAGGATTTTGCCATACATTAGGCATAAGAAAGATTCACAAACGACTACAAAGAAGAAATGGCACATCTGTTCACACGTCTATCACTTTGGGGAACAACAGCTCCATTAAGAGCAGATCCACACATTCGTCGTCCAACTATAATAATAATAACTATAATTATAATAATAATAACAACAACGCTCTTAGCGCTAATAATAGTATTATTGTTAACAATTGTGATGCCGTTAACAATACCGCCGGTGCCAATACAACAGCACAGATATATTCAAATGATAAGTCAAATATTATATATAAAACACACAACGGAATCGGTACTCATATTCAAAAAGTGGTTAACACTCTCATAACTGTCCAACGAAACGGACACAGAGTTTAAAAAATGTTATTAAATTATTAAGAAAATCGTATATTTTTTATTAATCAAATTATAATAAATAACAAATTATATTTATATTATATTACAGGGTATATACTGTATAAATATATATTTTATTTTTATCTAAAAAAATGTTAATACAGTATATAAATATCCATTATTCTTAATTATGAGTAAAGTTTAAATGATAAAATCAAATAACTTATTTATATTTATAATTATAAAAATATTTTTTTTGCTTGATATTTGTATATATAATATAAAAAAGATTTACTCTATTGATATATAATATCAATTATAAATGTTATATTTGGATATCAACTAATTGAGTGCTAAGACAAATAAATTTTAATTATAAACTATGCGTTACATAACATAGTCATTAATTTACTATTTATTTTGATTATTATACAAAAACATATATAATAAAAAAGAATATATATATATATTATAATTAATATATTACATAAATAAATACAAATTAAATATGAAATAAATTTATAAAACTAAATTATAAATAATAATAAATTTTGCATAAATTATTAATTGTTAAAAAATAGAATTTTTACAAAAGTAAAAAATAGCTCATAATTTTTTAAAATTATAAATTATCTATAAATAGTATAAATTAATCAAAAATTAATGAATTTAAAATATTTCAACTTTATGTATACTATCTCTATAAGAATATATGGTAATTAAAAAATATATAATTTATACAAAAAATTATATCAATTAATATTACACTTAACTAATTCAAATCCTTCGCCACAAACCATTACATGCCATTCGTTTACATCACTAAATCGGTAATTGTATATAAAATCATAAAATTTGTTTTATAAAAATATTTCACAACTAAATTGTTAATCAATTTTACCTGAAAAATGCTACAATTGATGATATGTCTGCAATGCTTGATATGATGAAACAAATTGGTTCTAATGATAGACTTTTTGAATAAACATTAGAGCTATACTTCCAGATGATAATCCTCTGGTCAATGGATGCGCTTAATAGTTGACAATCAGATACTATTTTAATTCCTATTAATAAAAATTTAAATTATAATTTAATTATAACTGAAAATTAAAAAATATTTTCTTTATATTACCTGTAATTTGTGATAAATGTGTATATTTATCGTTAACACTTGAAATTAGGATTATATCGTCGGATAATATTGAAAATAATGATAAAACTAATGTATTATCGTCACCACCCGTTACTATTATAAATAATTCATCTAATAATTAAAGATTTAAAAATTATAATTTAAAAATCTTAATAATCGAAAATATTTTTAAATATTAATTATTAATATACCGTTTAAAGAGTATACAAATAATGCATTAATTCCTGATTCATGTAAACGCATCTCAAATACAGATTTTAAATCAATTTGTTTGCTCTGAAAGTCATTATCTGATGATATCATTTGTCCGGTAAATCCTGAACCGAGAAACCAGAGTCTTAGTGTTCCGTCATTTGAAGTCGTAATAACATGCGATTGATTGACAGTTAATACACGTAAAACACAACTCGTGTTATATGAAGTAGTGTTTAATAAATAAAATATCATTAAAGTCGAGTCAAATATAAATAAACGAAACGATGAGTCGGAACAGGCAGTTGTGATCAGATATTTATTGTCATTAATTTTACTAATATTTGCGTCTAAATACCTAATCTGTGGATTAGATATTAAAGATAAGTTATTTATCTTTTTAGTTCTATTTTGAATTATATCGGAATCCCATAAAAATTTATTGAATAATTGTTTGCAAAATAACTGATTATCTTTCAATTGAATGGACCAAAGTATGAGTTGAGTCCGTCCGCCAACAGAAACCATAAAACAAGAGTCGGAAGATTTGTGTGATAAACATCCAGTTATGGCACATATATTGGATATATGACCAAAAAGTTGAGTCTCCAGTTTAATCAATTTTGACCGATGATTATAATTACCAATATGTATGATATTGTCTTCACCAGCGATTGAAATATAAGTATTTAAAGAAGTGGTAAATAAAATATGACAGCAATTAATTTTTTTCGTGTGAAATGTTTTGTTAAGAATGATATTGGAGTTGACATTAATTTTAGACAACTTTTTCCGATAACACAACAGGTTTTCATGTTTAGTATAACATAAGTTATGCTGATTTTGATGGTTAATATAATCCCACGATCGATGACCGCCACCGCAGTCAACACTCTCTATAAATCTTTGTTGTATTTCATCCCAAATGACAAAATTTCGTGATTCAAATCCATAGACATATGACAACTGATTAGTCGTGTCATCGAAGGTAAAGTTTCCAATCCATTCCATGTCTGAAAAGATTCTGTACGCTCTAAGAAGTATACAATTTTGATCTTCTAATAGAAATTCGCATATTTTACCATTTCTTCCACTAGAATACATGAATTTCGACTTTGGTTTGAGTTTAATAGCTGTCACTCCATTTGATCCATGCAAATGACGGAACTCTTTAAAAGGCTTCTCTTCATTGATTTTGTAGACAAAAACACTACCACATCGATCACCTAAAATAAGTAATTTCTCATAAATTAATCCATCGACTGGCCATCGATGACGGCTATTGGGTAAAACATATTCACTAATAGTGGTCATAGTATTCACTGACATGACTTTGACAACACCATTGAGACCACAACTAACAAAATGATTGCAATCAACAAAACAAACGCTAAGAACTTTCGATGTATAAACTCTTTTGACGCAAATGTCTAATGGATTGTCTAAATTCATTTTAATGGTAACAACTGCTATATCACCAAACTTTGATCCCAAAACTATTTGGTTGCGCTTAATGTTAACATCGAGTGCACAATAAGTGTTTAACATATAATTATAATCACTGTTTTTAATGCTTTTGCTGTCAGTATTTGTCGGCAACAGATAAATATCACCACTGATTGTCACACAAAATATGTAAAGCAGTTCTTGTTGGCCGATAAAGACTAGTTGTTTTGGATGTATATTACTCATTATTAATGGATCAAATGCAGTGATAGTATTTTGTATATCACAACAGATTATAGAAGCATCACTGCCGCCACTAAACGATATCATGGATTCATTATCGACAGCCAATGACCAAATACTTGAGTTTCGGTGTCCATTCACGCGTTGGATCAGTTTTTTGGCGGTTAAATCCCAAAAATACTGTCCACCATCTTCACCAACACTGATAACTATAGGTCGAGGTTTTGTAATAGTGATTACATTCCATATACGGGATAAATGACCGTAAAATACTTGGTTTAATGAAAATCTATTTCTTTCCCAAAATCCTACCGATTCTGAACCTAATTCACTATTGGCTGTCCAAATGCGGACACTTCGGTCATCTGACGCCGAAACTAAAATGTTAAGCGATTTATTGTAATTTAATGCAAATATCACTCCGTCGTGTCCTTCAAGTCTCTGTTGTATTTGTGTTTTAAAACTATTGTCAACTTGTGTTTGAAACCAATTCCAGATCACAATCTGTTTGAAAACAGTACCCGAAGCCAACACAAATCCTTTTGGTTCTTCAGATATGTACAGAAGTTCTGCTGAATATAGTAAACACTTGTCTTCTCCAGAGATGGTATTTATTATAACATTTTGCTGCCAATCGTAAACAATCACTTCATTGTGTGCTTTGACTACAAAAGCCAAACTATGGGTTAGTCGTATCGAAAGAAGCCAATCATAAAAATTGTGTCCAACGAGTAGATCATCAAATGTGTAGACATTTGTGGATAAAATATATAAAAACTTATATAAACTTAAAAAACGATTACCAGAAATGGCAACTATTATCTCAATGTGTGAATCTGTTTGACTATTGAGGTATGTATTGACACCCGTAATGACAAATGAAGTGAAAATAGGTTTACTTGATATCAATGCTTTCAAACCATTGTCGCCGGTTTTAAACACATGAAGAGTGGATCCAATGCCTGATAAAAATAGTGATAATTTTAATGATTAACAATTTGAAAGACTTATTAAATAAAATGTCAAAAATACAGACCAACGAAGAGAAATGGTTTCTCAAAAGTCAGAGCTCTTATGTGACATTTGGTGACAATAGGCTTGAAGTTGATTACACTTTTAGACATTGTTTGACATCAATTGTCACATCAATTCAAGTAATTACTAATTATTATTTATATTTATATTAGTCATCAACAGTAATACGTGACTGAATTAGTCATCAATTTGTTATATCATTCAAACCAATAGTCAATCCATACATACGGTGTGTAACACATGTGATGTCAATGTTATTGTAAACATCGATGCAATCAATATAAAACTTATAGATTCATATGGTGGTGGGATTAACCAATAGTGGATATGGGAAAAGGGTAAGCACTGAGGGGAAGCATTAATACATATAAAGCTATCAATAGTGATTGCGCAATAACATTGAAATAAAAATTTTAGAGTTTCCAACAAAAATATAAAAAATAAGGAAAGTTGTATTTTGTTTTTTATATAATTTTAAATTTTTATTAATTACTAATTTCTTTAATTTTTAATTTTTATTAATTTAATAATAAATTTATATTTAATTAATAAGTTATTTATCAAAATTTGTTTTATTTTTCTAAAATATTATTTAGTACTCCAAATAAAATATAATTTGGTCACTCTAATTTTTCATACTCTATGATCCCATCATATGAAACTATAAGTTTTATATTGGATGCAATGCATGTATTGAGACGTCGTTTATTGACATCACTTAGTCCTCCATTAAATGCAATAACCACTCGTAAACTTATGACTCTTATCAATAATAGTACTAATATTTGTTAAATATTTATTGTAAATTTGGGTCTTTTATAAATGAGTCAAAATATTTATAAGTCTTTATTGCAGTTTTCCTGTCATTTGTATGCAGGGTTTTTTTTAGAGACCACACATGTGGTAAATTACAGTAACGTAACTAGCGTTGCCAGCTAAAAAAATAGTAAATACTAAATATTTTATAAATTATATTTTAATTATTATTTAAGTGCTCTAAATCTTTTATTTATTTATTATTATTATTATTAATTATTATTACTAATTATTATTATTATTATTATTATTATTATTATTATTATTATTAATTATTATTATTATTAATTATTATTATTATTATTATTATTATTAATTATTATTATTATTAATTATTATTATTATTATTATTATTATTAATTATTATTATTATTAATTATTATTATTATTATTAATTATTATTATTATTATTATGAATGACAAGTTATTAGCCATAAATTATGACAAAAAATAATAAATTATTTTCACATTATTAAATACCTTAATACATCACATTAATGACCTTTATATAACAATAACACTACAATATAATAATACCGACTTACCAAAAATAAAACCGACTTTTATATCGAAATACCATGTTCCCATAGAAATATTGTTTTTTAATTACCGTGTTCCCATATATTTTTTTTATTTTATTATATTATAATTAAGATAATTTTAGGTACAAAGTATAATATAATTAATAATGTAACACGGTACTTATTTAAAAAAAACTATTTTTATAGGAAAACGGTACTTATTTTTAAAAATATTTTATGGGAATTTAACTAATTTAAAATAATTTTGTATGGGAACACTGATTATTTAAATATTAATATATATTGATATACACATGTAGGTATACTTACCTTTACATTAGTATGAAATATATATATCATGATTATACATTAGTTTAAAACAGCATTTTGTTATAAATATTGAAATAATTAATTATATTATATATAAAATAATTAAATACCAAATCAATTTTGAAGCAAATATTTATATATCGTATAATAATGGTTTAAAACAAATTAGTGATAAATTTAGTGTAATATGTGAACAAATAAAATTTTGAAATTTTTAAATAATAACAGTCAACAAAATTTATTTCAAAATTCAATTTTGATTGAAAAAATGGTTAAAATAACTAATAGTGATATCAACTTTTCCATACATATTTTTATGTATTCTTAGTTTTTTTACTTTGTATATTTATAAATAAATTATTTAAAATTATTTTTCCTACAAAGCCTGATATGTACTAATAGTATGGTTTTTTATTTAGAGTTTTACGGTATAATTTTATAAATTTATAATCATTATATTTAGTGACATTATTGATGTCCATTTTGGTTGTTATTAGTATTTTATATACTTTATATTAAAATAAATTCATTCTTTAAATGCATTACTAATCATAGTATATTTAATTAAATTTTTTTTATAAAAAATAAGTGTAAAGTTTTTTTTGTTGGCAACACTAGATAGTATACTGTGTATTAAAAACTCTATGCATTGATATATACTGTATGCTTATATGCACTAATCGTATATGTGATGTCATTTTTACATATACATTGATACCACATGTGTGATTGGCTGAACCACCTCGTAGTGCTTTACTTAATACACTGTTTGTATGTGATTTGTGTTTTCACTCATTTGACAACACATTCATTGATTTGTCGATCAATTGATTGATCCGTAAATACATTGGACACTGACATTGATGACAACAACGATGGCCAACGCGGCGGTCACTTTGCGACGAAACCGAAAGGGCTGTACGAGCGAAGAGTTTTATCTTTGGGCGGATGAGCCGTTTGAAGAGATGGACTCAACCATTGCTGTCCAACAGTTCATTCAGCAAACTATACGCAAAGATCCGGCAAATATCGATGAAATACTGATGGCTCCCGAAGGTCAAGAAGAGGGCGGTTGGAAGTATGAACACTTACGACAATTCTGTCTCGAACTGAATCGGTTGGCCGTCAAACTACAGGCCGAGTGTTCGCCGCAAACGTGTACACAGATGACGGCCACCGAACAGTGGATCTTCTTATGCGCCGCACATAAGACACCGAAAGAGTGTCCGGCTATTGACTACACCCGACACACGCTGGACGGCGCCGCCTGTCTTCTCAACTCAAACAAGTACTTCCCTTCCAGAGTGACTATCAAAGAGTCGTCTGTAGCCAAACTCGGATCAGTTTGTCGTCGAGTGTACCGTATCTTCAGTCACGCCTACTTCCATCACAAATCACTTTTCGATGAGTTCGAGAACCAGTCCTTCCTTTGCAAACGATTTACTGTTTTTGTTACTAAATATAATCTCATGTCTAAAGACAACCTCATTGTCCCGATTCCTGGTCTCGACAACACTACTACTACTACTACTACTACCACTACTACTGTAACCACCGGTGAGACAGAGGCTTAACACCAGTTACTTAATCCATATTTTGATTTGAGTTTTATTCTTAAATTTATCAACTTTTATATGCTTTCAAAATATATTAATATTTAATATTATTTATCTATAAATTACTGTAATTTTCAATTGTAATAAACCCTGAGTTAAAATAAAGTATTATATTATGAATGAAATGAATATATGGTTAGAGAATGTGACCAAAGATACTGTCGATTACTTTGAAAACTCATCCGAAGAGATGGCCAAATATCCACACAATATTTGTATAAACTTTTTTGACGCAAATGTCTAATGGATTGTCTAAATTGATTTTAATGGTAACAACTGCTATATCACCAAACTTTGATCCCAAAACTATTTGGTTGCGCTTAATGTTAACATCGAGTGCACAATAAGTGTTTAACATATAATTATAATCAATGTTTTTAATGCTTTTGCTGTCAGTATGACTATTAAGTAATTATTACATTCAAATAAATTGAAATGATTTGTCTGTTATATAATATTTTTGTGACAAATTCTTGTGTTTGTGACGAACTGAGATCTATTGTAATATTTTTGATAAAGTCTTGTTTCTCTAAACAAATTTCATCCAAATCTATACTATTATATAATTAGTTCAATGTTTGTGTCAAATATCTGTGACGCAAACAATTACTTTTAATGTTTCGGCGATTATTAATAATTTTAATTTATTAAATAAAAAAATTAATAAATAAAATATACTGTCTATAATAAACTGTAAGCGCGTAACGCGTTGCACGTGGTTTGAGCTAACTATTGACACACATTTGATTACCTGTAGATCTAATTATTTGATCGACAATTTGCCAAATTTTCGTTCATTAGTTTTGGTTGTCATCACTTCCGTTGAATGACAACATATAATGAGACAATTCCAGCCTTTTTCCGCACGAATACTAAAATAATAATAATAAACAAAATTGATTTAAATCTGTATTTGAGATGCGTTTACATGAAACAGGAATTAATGCATTATTTGTATACTCTTTAAACGGTATATTAATAATTAATATTTAAAAATATTTTCGATTATTAAGATTTTTAAATTATAATTTTTAAATCTTTAATTATTAGATGAATTATTTATAATAGTAACGGGTGGTGACGATAATACATTAGTTTTATCATTATTTTCAATATTATCGGACGATATAATCCTAATTTCAAGTGTTAACGATAAATATACACATTTATCACAAATTACAGGTAATATAAAGAATATATATATATATATATCGATGACATATTCATATGAACCAACTTTGTTAATGATTACGCCTTTTCTAACTCATCTCTCAATTGAAGAGCAGGTTTTAATGGATGTGTTGTCATCTGCGGTAAGTTGTCTTTTGATGCTTTTTATAATGTATAAAAGCAATGTTGAATAGATATTATCCATCGAAGATAACTTGAATCCATCGACTTCTTGGATGTAATTCCTAATACAAAAATATATGTTGTCATCGCTGATAGTACTTAATTGATTGTCTTCATCAAGAAGTGAACGCTCTTTCTTAGACTCAAACACTGATAAATCGTTATTATTGTCGTTATTATAATTATCTTCACTTTGAGATTCTTGTTGT
The DNA here is from genome assembly GCF_028296485.1 of Oppia nitens. Classification (NCBI taxonomy): domain Eukaryota; kingdom Metazoa; phylum Arthropoda; class Arachnida; order Sarcoptiformes; family Oppiidae; genus Oppia; species Oppia nitens. The sequence goes on from NW_026533197.1 coordinate 69,928, forward strand.
CTTATAAACCCTGTATTAGTAGTACAACTCTGTCTATAATTATCATTAAACAAGTCATCACTACATGAGATATCATTACAAGACTCTCCAATGTATTAAATTCATTGCTACAAAAAGTACCAAATAGTAGAATCAAATAATTGTTTTGTTTTGCAATACAATAGCAAATATTGTGATTGTTTTGTCAATTGAGTGACAGTTTATACTTTAAAGTCAACAATCAATTGAATAATTGCAAAGAAATGTGTTTCAAATATTAATGTTGTCATCAATTGGTTAAGTATTGGCATAACTGGTGATACAATACATACAACAATGGGATCAATAGTATTGACCACTTTGTCTGTATTTCTCGGTATGTTCTTTGTGTTTATGGGATCAATTAAAGTGAGCCAACAGGTCAACCGTGAAATGCATCGGGAAATCCGCCGCCAGTTTGTCCAATACGCTAAAGTGTTGCCATTGGCCGCACAACTCGGCTTTAAAGTGTCGCCAAAATATTATCGATTAGTTATCGGTTGGACTGAATTAGTGGCCGGTTTGACGTTAGCTTTCATACCGGGAAAACTAAAGTTGGTCTCCAATGTCCTACTCGTTGGCATCACATTCGGCGGTATTTATACTCATGTCATGATTGGCGACAGATTTGAGCGTAAGTTTTGCAATCAATTGATAATTACTGAATAAATTTGTTTTGATTTTAAAGGAATCGCTCCATCGATTGTCTTCACTTTAATGCTTTGTTGTCGACTCATTGTCTCATATCAAGTGAAAAGACGTGAAGTCAATGAGGAGTTGAATATTAAAAAATTGAAGACACAATCACAGCCACAATCGGTCAGCGAAGAGAACAAGAAAGAGAAATAACTTATATATGATTTAGTGATTTGTGAACTCAACCCAAAACTATTGACATTATTTTTGCCAAAAACTTGTGCTCATCTTTGCTCTTAATTAACTGATATTTATCTCAACTTTTAGGCTATTGTTTGCCTCAAAATCTACTTTAAATGTTTGAATTGTTTGGTGATTCTCGACGTATCGGTTCCGATGAGCCGTGTTTTGTTGTGGCCGAATGTGGTCAGAACCATAACGGCGACATCGACTTAGCCATCAAAATGATAAATGAATGCAAGCATACTATTGGTGCCGATTGTGTTAAGTTTCAGAAAAGCAATTTAAACGCAAAATTTAATGCCAAAGCTCTCAACAGACCCTACAATAGTATTCATTCGTGGGGTAAGACATACGGTGACCATAAAAGACATCTTGAGTTTACAAACGAACAATTCATTTATCTAAGAGATTATGCCAGAAATGAAGGCATACTTTTTACGGCATCGGCAATGGATAGCCAATCGCTTAAATTTTTAGCTCAATTAGACGTACCCTTTATTAAGATCGGTAGCGGAGATGTTGACAATTATCCAATGCTTGAATTGGCCGCTAATTATAATAAGCCATTGTTTGTGTCAACCGGAATGCATGACTTAAATGTTGTAAAAACCGCCTATAATTTGATTTCAACTATTAATAGTCAGATCTGTCTTTTGCATTGTGTGTCAACATATCCGACACCATATTGTGATATAAATCTTAAAGTTATCACTGATTATCAACATTTATTTCCTGATGCTGTCATCGGATATAGTGGTCATGAAATTGGTGTCGAAGTGAGTTTAGCTGCCGTAACACTTGGAGCTAAAGTATTAGAAAGACATCTAACATTGGATAAGACTATGAAAGGTACCGATCATTCTGTATCTTTAGAACCGCAAGAGTTCCGACAAATGATTACTCAAATCCGTAATATAGAGTCAGCTCTTTCGGGACACAAACCAAAGTACAGACAAGAGTCTGAATGGATGTGTTATCGAAAACTCGGTAAATCTGTTGTCGCCAAACAATTTCTGCCAAAAGGAAGTGTTCTCACATTAGACTTAATTGACATCAAAGTCGCCGAACCTTTCGGTATAAATGCCTATAAAGTGTTTGATATAATCGGAAAAATACTTAATAAAGACGTTGATTGTGACGAAAGCATTCAATTTGAAGACTTGTCTCCAAATAGTGAATAAAATAATTGAATATTTCATGTATTTCATGACATTTTTCTAACCGATCCTATTATGTCGTTGTGGTCTTAAAATATCACTTTTATGACATTAGATACACATCTTTCTGTAGTACATGAGTTGGGCTTATATTATACAAAACAATAAATTAAATGTAAATTTAAAAACAATTATTAATATAACTATTATTTTATTTAATATATTTACAATACTGTATATGTTTATAATACATGATTATTTATACACAAGTAAAATATTATTTGGTTATACAATACAAATAGATTACAGTAATTTTAGATCTAATTATTAATTATTATATAAATAAATTATAAACATTTAGGTCAGTAATACTAATTTTTAAATAATATGTCAACATCTATATAAAGATATATAGTTTTTAATTATAATCACTTTAATACTGTTTCTAATTACATGAGAATTTAGTTAAACTTTTATAAAAATATTATTTGTCGAAAATATTAGTAGTTTTATAAAATACTATATAATACTTAAATAATATTATTGATTTCCAAAATAAGATTATGTAACAAATAATATAATAAAATGCTTTAACGTATAAACACTTTAAAATTAACTTTCGTATAACAATTATTAAGTATTAATTAATATAACAATAACAGTGATTGACTAACAAAGTGAAGTCATATCTGTCCTAAATTAGTGATACGTCCGTCACATTTAGGTTCAAGTTTTCTTAACTCTATGTCTAAATCGATATACTCTTTCTTATCGATAGCCAGTGTTTTAGTACCTCCACTGCAAACCAATGTCTTGCTGTTGGCTTCGGGATCAGCTCTCAACTGTTTTACAGACTCTAAGTAGTTCTTGACTAATGTAAAGATATCCAAACAATGCTCTTTAGGTATCAATACTTCACATTCTTTTAGCACATAATAACCATCTTTTCCTTTGTGTAAAAACTCTTCAGTAACCAAACGGTAGTGTCGTTTCAAATCGAGATTTTTTCGGCCAATTTTTATTGTATTGATATCAATACGTTTACCAATCGGTTTGTGCGAATCAAACTCGAACCTAATTCGAGATATTTGTGCGAAACTACCGTCTAATATAGGCCATCGACATAGACTACACTCGAGTGCAGTCAATAGTTGATGACCCGTTATATTTAATACTACCAACTCATCCATCATCGGTAAAATGCGGACCAAATCACGAAATTTGAAGTCACCCTTTGAATGTATTTGATCGCTTCGGAACATACCTGAGTTGAGAAGCACTACATCTGCTCCGGTACTTATCAAACATATATCGCTAATGAAATTTCCTAAATTTGTTTCGCGATTACGAATCGATGCGAATTTTCCGTCCAAATCGACCCGCATTTCACACAAAACATTGTCCATCTGTGACTCGACAATCAGTGAATACGGTTGGAGTTCATGTTTGATGTCCTCATCTTCTTTGAAGTCATAAGAATTAACATTTATCTCATTACAGTCGATATCATACTTGAAGTCATTATCAGTAAACTTAATGTCAATTTTACTGAATTGTCTGAAATCAGTTCCACTTTTAACACAAAGTTTATTATTAATAGTACGGATCTGATAGTCGTGATCGTGTCCGCCTAATATCAGATCAATTTCAGACACATTTTCGGCCAAAAGACAATCATTAGGCCAACGCATGTGAGTCAATGCGATCACAAAATCAACGCTTTCCTAAAAAAAAGTTGTCATTTAATTATTCAATAAATTTAATAATTTATTAGTTTGGTTACCATATTCTTCAAACGTTGAGCTAATTTTCTGCCCTCAGATACAAAATCCCGATAAACATAGCCCTCGGGTAAGGCATCGATTAGCCACTGTTCCTCTACTAAACCTATTATCCCAAACTTGAAAATATAAATAAAGAAATTAAATTAATTACTGTTAGTTAAACTTATGTAACAAATTGTTTTAAATTAGTAAAATAAACAACAATTTCTGATTATTATAAAATCAAATTAAATAAATGATTACTCTTTTATCATTCCTATCGATTATATGCCATATGTTTGCATTATTAATGGGACGGTTAGTCTTAGGGTTGTAGACATTGCTCATAAGCCACGGAAAGTTAGTTCTTTGCATAAATGAATTGAGATAATCGACACCAAAGTCTAAAGGGTTGACCAAAAAACTTATGTTTAATTATAATAATAATAAATGAAACAAATTTATGTAATAAATAAAATTGTAAACTGTCTTCAAAATAAAGTTTAATATTATAATAATATACGAACCGAACTCATGGTTCCCAAAGACAGCACAATTGATACCCAAAGCGTTCAAAACGGGTATCATTTGTTCGCCTTTAGTGAATGTACTCACTGTTTGGTCACAATATAAATATATTATAAATATATATATCATATAAATAATAACAATTCAATTCAATTACTAACTGATTGACGGAGAGATTATATCACCACTGAATAAGACTAAAGGATCGCAATCGCGGTATGAGTTAAAAGCAGTGACCATTCGGGCGGCACCTCCTGAGGGCTCATCAATACGAGACTCTATATTATAACAGTCATTGAAGTGTAATATCGATACAATTGATGTCTTATTAGTTTTAATGATAATATCATTATCACTGATACTCTTATTAATTGTATTATTGAATGTCTCATCAAATGCAGGCATTTATTTGAAATTTTGTTGTTTTTTAAAAATAACACAAATTTTGATATTTATTTCTTAATTGAATTTTATTTTTTTCAAATTTTATTATTATATTGAATGTAATTGTAAATTAAAAAAAAAACAACAATTATTTGACTAATAATTTGAAACAATAGTAAACATAAATATCACGCAATTGTTTCAATTATTCAATAATTAGTGAAAATATTTTTACAATATTTTTCATTACAAATAAATACAAATATTATGAGTTTATTCTCAAAGAAAGAGAGAGAGAAACAAATAAAGCTATAAATAGTGATTTAATTTTTTAAATTTTTAGTCAAATATAATGAAATGTAATTTGAAAACTACTCATATTTTGTGAGTTATTTTCAATTGACAGTTAGCTCTGCTTTTATTACGCAAAACTAATTTACATCACAAACCAAACCAATACACTAATAGAGAGTTATATTGAATATAATGAATATATTGAATAAATAAACAAAATATTTGTTATGTGAGCTAACTGTGCTCTAAACACCTGCGCATCAAATATAACTGTATTTTTATATATTAAATAAATAAATATTTAGTACAGTATTATACAATGTATTATATAATATTATTTATATTAATCTAATTTAAAAATAATTAAGAATTTAATTATTTTATATTTAATGTGATAATTAAAATCATTTAACATATAAATGCTAATATTTTTTTTATTACCGTACTTTACACTAAAATTTAAAAAGTTTGATAATTATTATTAAAAATTTAAAAATATACTTTATTAGTTTTTAAAAAATAAGCAACCATAAATACAGAGTATAAAATATTAATAAATAATTACATTTGAATTTATTATTTTTATACTTATACTCTTACATTAATATAATTTATAAACAATTATTTTTCTTATTAATTATCGATAACATTAGTTATTTGGATTTTTAATTATTAATAATTCGCTAAATATATTATTAATTAATACACTTTATGACAATAATTTTACAATATTTTATATATATTCAACACAAAAATATATAAACTAATAGTTTTTATTTAATTTTAATACTGTTTTAAATTAAACGTATTTATTAATTTATTTTTGTTTTGTTTAGTAAGAATCAATCACAGAATAAAGTAAAAATAGGAATAAACAGTTTTGTGAAAATAGTAAAAATAGTATACATTTATAATAAAATTATTAAATGAATTATTATTATTATCTCAATTGGTTTGAAATAATGACTTTTTAAAGCTCTTTACTGACGACCGGATCATTTAATTTGCTAAAGTATTTGAGTTTTTCTTCGGGATTCGGTATAATAGTATCGCCACCCGGTTTCCAACCGGCCGGACACACTTCTCCGTGTTGGTCGGTATACTGGAAAGCCTGTACCAAACGTAGGGTCTCGTCTACCGATCGGCCAACCGGTAGATCATTCATTGTTATTTGCCGTAGGATTCCTTTGGCATCGATTATAAATAGACCCCTAATTGTTAAAATTATTTAGTATTTAAAAAAAAACTGTCAGTAATTTATTTATAGAGTAACCAATAATACCTAAGCGTATGTCCCAAATCTTCTAAATAAACGCCATAATCTATATTAATGAAAAAGTTTTCAAAATATATTAGAAATATTTATTTAATTTATTTAAACCTATTATAAAATCGATAAGAATTTAGATATTTCTATATATTTAAAGAAAAAAAACAATTGAAAACTTTTGCAATTGTTTTGAAATGAAACAAACCTTTAGAAATCTGATGGGTTTGATCTGACAGAAGAGGAATATTAAGTGCTCCCAAACCTCCCTGTTTTCGGGGAGTTTTGATCCTTAATAAAAGAATAATTAAAACTACTATACAATTGATAAATCAATTAAATAGGATGTAATACCAGGCCAAGTGTGTAAATGGCGAATCAACCGAAACGCCTACCACTTCTGTATTAATAGATCTGAACTCTTGGATTCGATCACTAAAAGCCATTATTTCTGTCGGACAGACAAATGTGCTAAAAGTAGAAGAAAATGTCAATTATATGTGATTATCACTAAATGGTAATTAAAATATGTTTTGTTGTCTTACAAGTCGAGGGGATAGAAAAAGAAGACCAGATATTTGCCTCTGAATTGAGACAATTTAAACTCTTTGAACTCTCCATTCACTACAGCTGTTCCCTCCCAATCGGGCGCCAACTTTGATACTAATTAGACAATTATCACTAAATTAATTACAGCTATAATAATCACAATCAGATGCCATACTTTGTGTTTTACTATAATGCAAACGATGACCACCGCTGCCAGTACTTCGAGTCTCCTGCGGATACACGTGTCCGCCGGCGTATGAGTAGCACTGGTCCGATAGGTCTCGTTGTGCATCACCGGTGCCGATGATGGCCGACAATGTGGTCAACACAAGTAGTGCACCAAATGCTAACATTTTGTTGTTTGTTTCAGTCAATAGATTTAAAGGCACTTTAATTAAGTGACTATTTGTTTGATATATTGACAAAAACAGCGCTAACTTTCACTACATGTTTGTAGTGAGACGTGTATTGTATTACAGTAACAAAAAGGCCAACACTTATCGCATCAATCAATGCTATGGAAACCATAAATTTAGAACCTTTTCAACTCATGTAATAATTATAATTATTTTGCACTAAAATTTAATTATGATTTCACTGAAAAACCATTACTTAACAAATAATAATAACTTTTTGACAAATCATCATTAATTTAAAATTGATTATTAGACAAAAATATCCAATAATTCACATAAAAATATATTCAACTTTTATTAATTTCAATCATATATATTATACATAATATGTATTACATATGCATTTATTACAATAATTATTGTATAATTCATCTTAAGTTTTCAATCTTTACTATTATATAACTTATCAAATAAGTTATGACATAACATATAATTTACATTTGTATTATAGTAGGTGTTATATACAGTATATATTGTATAATAGATTTTACTTCCCATTAGATTAAGTATAAGTTTGTCTTAAACTTTAGCGTCAACTCTCTGTTGATAAAATAATAGTTACTATTATCTAATATACAATTAAATCATATATAATAATAAGTAAAATAGTTAAAAATAAAGCTAAATATATACAGATTACGGTACAAAAAGTATATTATATATTGTAAATCATAACTAATCAATGATCAGAGTTTACCAAAAGTTTTGATGACAATACCGTAGAAAAAGAGTTCTTCTCTGAGCCAACAGTCATATGAATACCCAATATATAAGAAAACAATTTATCGGAATCGATATCATCGGGAAGTTTGGTAAGAAATTGGGCCAAATATATGAAGTCTAAGTTAATCAACTCTTCGTAATACATGGAAAGTATGCCCAATGCGGCTCTAAATATGAACTCATCGCCATCGCGAAGAAACAAATCCCAAACACGACTGGCGATATCTAATGGAAGCGATCGGCTAAACAATGTATAGATATAGTCAACTAAATACAGATCGGGACTAAGTTTGTGATCATTGAAATGTTTGTACAGTTTTGGCAAATTTTCTTTAAAAAACTCTTCAAATGTCTTATAATAGGCATTCATAACGGGTTGGTTGACGCGGAAGAACGACACCAGCAATGGATTGTTTAACAAATTAGCTAAACATACGAATGCTTGTGCGGACTCCATATTCAAGAGCAGCATTGCCGCCAAAAACGACATTCCCTGAGCGTAACCGATGTCCGGTCGATAAGTCACGTAAGCACCTAACAGTTCGCTGAGTATATCATGATAGGGACCGTTCTCTTGGAAGAGTCCTAACTGTGGAAAAGTACGCGAAACGTCTAATTTAATTAAATCGGCGGTACTTTCACCACAACAACAGTCCTCATTCTCGTGACATTCGGCACTGAGTTTAGCCCAGACTTTCTCCTTTGAGCGACTGACACATTGTTCATAGACATCGTCAATGATGTTCAGATCGTTACCAATTGCCAAAATCCAAAGCCTTTGACGAACAAGTGATGGCACACCAGACCACCACAATTCGTTAGTCTTCTTTTGACTTCTTGTTTTCTGCCAATTTGGAAGTATCTCTTCGTTCCACAGTTTTATTGCTTCGATGACCTGTTCCTCTAATTGAAGTTGTTTTTCCACCAATTTCTTCATCACTTTCATTTCTTTCTGTTTTTTCTTACGGGTCTGTCGTATCATTTCCTCGAATTCTTGTTTGTGTTTCTTGTCTTCTTCGTGTGGTTTGGCCGGAAGATTAGACGGACGGTTCTCCAGTATTAATGCTGTCGTCGATGAGATATTTGCACAATTGTTGCCAATATTATGGTTATTATTATTATTAGCAATTGTTATGCTATTATTACTGCATTTCTTAACTTTATTAATAAGACTTTGAAACGATAGAGTAAACAATTTCTTTGGCTTTGAGTCAACAAGAGATTCAGTGTCATCTAAATTGAGTGATTGGACACTTGAGTCCACATTTGATATGTTATCAGTGCTGTTGTCATCGCTGATAGTACTTAATTGATTGTCTTCATCAAGAAGTGAACGCTCTTTCTTAGACTCAAACACTGATAAATCGTTATTATTGTCGTTATTATAATTATCTTCACTTTGAGATTCTTGTTGTCTTATAAACCCTGTATTAGTAGTACAACTCTGTCTATAATTATCATTAAACAAGTCATCACTACATGAGATATCATTACAAGACTCTCCAATGTTTGCCGAGTATTCATCACAAGATATTGTCTTATCATTAGATTCGTGGATACCTTTATTGTCGTCATTTATGAGACTCGTAAAGCCATTCAACTTCTTGAACCCGTTTTGATAATAATTATTATTACTATTCACACCATTTTTATATCCATTCAGCCCTTTATTGTTGACAAACTTTTTCTGTAGTAACAATTGTTTGGTGATTGGGTCGTAAACCAGAGGAACTTTATCTAAAACGGCATCAATGGTTGGACTGTCCAGTGTTTCAATGGATACCACAAATCCCTTACATTTGGTCTCTTTGTCGGACAACACCATCGATGATGACATTTCACATGTTTTTCGATTATCTGTGCAGCCATTTGTCATCAATCCATTGGTTGGCAAACAATCCAAGACTTTACCATTGATTGGCTTTATTTGTGATACATTTAAAACTTGTTTTTTCTCATTAAAATCATTTGCATTATTGTTATCATTGATGGCATTAATTGAATGAACAAAATCACACATTCCTTAATACAGATGGTCTGTTGTATGACTTAAAAGTGGTTTATCGGTTCAATTAAAATATGTGATTACAATTTGATGGCAAACCAAATGTCAAACAAACAGTCAATTGGTTTTTAACGGTGTAATGAAGCGATCAAACAACTGATGATTGCCTGATGTCTTGTAAAACAGTTTTTTAGGCCACAAATGACTGGTTTTCTAACATTCCTGACATAAGACCTGAGGCTATCATTAATAGCGATTAGTTTGTGAAACCTATTTAAAAATATTTAAAAATCTTAATAATAATTTATAATCGGTTTTCATTTATTTAACTCATATTAATTCATAAGTAAAAACTACAAAAATGAATCATTTAATTAATATAACTCTCAATTAAAAATTGCTTGTTATAGATATCATATCTCATAAAGTGTGATATCGTATTGTAATGTAAGCTAATTAATAACAATTTCATTCATAACTTTGAAATCATTATATTAATAATATTATTAAAAATAACAGTAAATTTATTTATCATACAAAATAAAACATCGATAACTTACCTATTGATGGGTGAACTTTGAGATTTAATAACAAATATTCATATAAAAGTGGATCAGATATCAACTTATCACAGATATATTTAAATTGTTTTAATTTACAACTATTGTCATTAAACATATGATATAATTATATTTAAAAAATTGTGTCTACAAACACACACACAGTAGTTATCAATAATTTAAAATTCACATAAAAATATTATAAAAGTGCTTAAAATTTTGTAATAATATAAATAAAACATTAATTATTATTATAATCACAAAAAACAAAAGTATATGTTTTCATTTAAATTAAAATATGTTTATAATTAGTATTATAAATAAAAGGCTATAAATTGTAAATATATTTTATTGTCTAAATTGCTTGCGATGTAAATAATATGTGCTGTATATTAATATATGATTTATATATAAATTATATCATATGACAAAACATTACTATATTTATTAAACATATGATATAATGATATAATTATTATTATTATTAACGATATTAAGACAATTATTAAAAGATATTACACTTAATTTGTTTCCAAAACATTCAAATTAAACACATATCAAAAATAAATACAATTTATTATACATATAAAGTAATAATAGTTATTACAATTAATTTAATAATTGTTTTTTCTTATATATAAAATTGTATTACAATTAAGTATCAAATGGTTTAACCAGTGGTCAAATAATAATAATATTAATAATTATAAAAAAAGACAAAATAGCAACACTTATAGTCAAATAATTGCAGTCATAGTTATCAATAGATTGATATGAAAATACATTAATAATAATAACAAATAATAAATTAATGATAATATGATAATCAATTCAAGAGAAAAACATTGAGTTTTCAACAAAAACAGGAAAACTATTGAGTTTTTAGTATTGTTTTAATAGTAATGTATTATTGAATGTATTATAGAATTACTGTATAAACAAGTTATTGACTATTAATGTATTAAAGAGACTCACATTCAATGGCTTTCAATGTATTTACAGTCAAATAACACTTTCGTCACCAATTGTTTCTACAAAACATAAATAATGTTCACAAATGTTATACATATTATTATTATTTAATATACTTTTATAATTTAAATTAGTTTTACGTTATTTATAGTTATATTTGACGTGACATTTACTTCAAGTGTATAAACGCCTTAAAACTGTATTTATTTTGTGATTAAGATATAGTAAACAAAACAGAAGTACTCTATAATAATATGCAGTGATTTTCGTGTCATAACTTTAATCTCACATTTCATACATTTTTCAAATGCCATAAGTTTTTATAATAATAATAATAATAATAATAATAGATATCATGTGAATCACACAACTTGTTTGTATAAAACTATAAACTATAGTATAAAACCAATTATAATTAATAATAATGATTATTATAATTATTTTACTTAATTTTATGTAATTAAAAAAGTTTTCAACTCATCGTTAGAAATAACTGATAATTAATTTAAGAATTTTTCAAAAATAATAATTATTATAAACACAAGTAGTCATAGCTGTAATGCATGAATTAACTTAATATATATATATATATATGCATTAAATTAAATTTTAGACATTCATAATAATATAAATAATTTAACGATAATAATGTTTTTAACTTAATTTAAAGTTTAACAAATACAGTATATAGAGTAGTAATGAATTAAATAGACCATAAAGTATAATAATTTTTTGGTTGCAAAGCAATCAATTGACAAACAAAAATCTCATTTTTTTATTCATACTTATTGTACCGTATATTCACTGTTAAGTTGTAATATTAATTTAATATAAAATTAAATACATTATTATTAGACTGATAATTGTAATGATAATATACAGTACAATGTATTTGAATTAAAGTTCAAATACAATACATTGTGCAAAGTTTATTGAGATAAGGGGTAATAATCTAAAAGTTATTTATTATTATCATTTAAATTAATATTAATACAATCAAAAATTTTAGTGCACTCAAAAATTAATAATTATTAATGTAATACAAGATTGTAAAAAATATATAAATTGTTATAAATTTTATACTTTAAATGTATCGTTAACTTCAATGGTTTACCTGAGGAGTGGACACAAATTTTTAAGATATCTGAAAATCCGAGAACTGGAAGAAGAATTTTTAAACCAAAAACAAGAAATTTAATTTGTGATAAAAATTATTTTTATTATTCAATAGATTTATTTAATTCACTCCCAATTTTTATAAGAAATGAAAATAATTTTAATTGTTATGTACAAAAATGTATAGAATTTTTTTATGTATTTTAATTTATGTAATTCATTAACGCGTTATAATGAATAAACTATTATTATTATTATTACTATTGATATTGTATAAATTATATAAAATGTATTTTACTAAGTTTTTTATATAAGAGTATTTTAAAATCATTACTACTGTAAAAATTTTTTATATAAAAATATAAAAAAAACTTTATATAAATTCATATAAATTAGTATTAAGCTCACAAGTCCAAGTACAGTACATTATATAATATTACAGTATTATAAAAATTATAAAAACTTATTTTTTTATTGTTATTAAATACTTGCTGTTCTTTTATTGTATAAATATTTGAGAGAATCGACAACAATATTAAATAATATACCAAAACATGCGAGAAAAGCCCCCACTTTCCAGATGAGGAATGTATCAATTTGTATGAGATAACCACCCATTAAAGCACCGATACCCAGACCGATACCCTCAAATGCTGCTGACATTATGGCTTGCATTGTTGCATAGCTTCTCGGCTCATAATCACCTGCTTTGGCAATACATACATCTTTATCATCCCTGTTCTCAACATTAAGTTGTTCCCTAACTTTTCTCAATCTCTCATTTTCTTGATTAGCATAATGTTGTGCCAAATCAGTCATTACTGTATAAAAGAGTCCAAATGTTAATCCTTGAGTTACTTCGATGAGTAGGACATCCCAATATGTGTTCCCATAGTTGATAACAAATCCATAGATGAAATAGCGAAAGGCAAAAGCACCCAAACTTATATTGAGTGAAATAGATGGCCCACAATAGTTAAGTATAATGTTGGCAATGATAAAAATAGGCAATTCACCGGCAAAAGACTCGACAAACAGGGCTAACCCCATAAGCAATGTGTCTTTGCCTCTGATTTTTTCAATATATGCAAAATAGTAGGACCAGTGAAAGGCTGTCAACGCACCGGTGATTAAAATAATGACAATGTATTGCATTATCGATGGGTTGTGTCGAAACAGATGAAACACATGTCGAGTAGACTTTGCGGTTGCAATAAATGGTTTTTTCAATATTGTCACCAATGGTTTGTGCTATTAATATAAGTTATTATTTGAAACTATTAATGTATTTGATTTAAATGATATTACTTTTGGTTCAAAAGTTGCAACAATTTCTGAATTATTGTCCTCCGACTGGTTTGTTATGCTCTTAAATTTAAAATACATAAGCATTAAATCGGTTCCTTCAATCACTATAAACATCAGTAGTCCTGGCAATAGATATGGCATTTGAGTAATATATTCATTAATAAGACCGGCGATCACTCCTAAGCACATTAAAAAATACATTACTTTATCTAGATTTATAAAATTGATTGAAATTACATACCACCGGTACCCCAGCCTACAGTTCCCCAAACCCGGTACTGTCCATAACTTTTATTTAATTCTGTTACCTCTTTCATACAAATATAATCATTAAGTGAAATGACAACTCCCTGTCCAGTGTTGGCCAACAATATTAATAAACACAATAATATCCATGAGATTACACCCAATTTAATGTATATTATAAGCAACAGTAGACTATATCCTATGATTGTAACGATTATAAACAATAATAGTATCTTTTTGTGGGAACCGTTGCGGTCAGCAATCGAGCAAAATAGCGGTTTGATTATCGCTACAAGAAATGGTAGTACAAAGTATAGGAGACCAATATCTTCGTAGGTGGCAATGGTATGTGCGGTGGCAAACACTGTCACAAATGGCATAATACCACTCAATGAGCCGAACCATAGAAGATAATGGGCCTTCAGGATAGACATATTGCCGATGATATGCTCTTTAATTAGAGATACAGTAAGTGATAAACACGCGGACCAAATGTCAATAAAAACTGGTTTTCAATGAGATATCTTATAATTTATATTATTATAATTTATAATTGACTTTCACTAACAATTTTTTTTATAGTATAGTAATAGCAGATTCTTTATATTCTTGTCATAAACTTTTTATCAGCATTTTTGTATTATTATCACATCTTTATATATATAATATAATTAAATAAAATTTATTTAGCAACAAATTATATTTTATTATTTCAAACTAAGAAACAAAATTAATTAAACTTAATAATTACCAATATATGAAATTGTATAATAATTAATAACACCAATTCATTCAATTATAATAATGATAATGAATTATATGAATTATATTAAAATGGATTTGAATTGCAATGAGTTTAGCGTTTCAAAAATTAAATGTCATATTAGTTGTTATATTATAGTTAATATCATATACTTTAAAATTTTAAACCAAAATAAAGTATATGTATATATTACTGTATAACATATACGGTATATGATACATCAAATTTATTAAAAACATTTACTGTACTATTTCAATTATATAAATTATTTAATAATTGTACAGTAGTATAATATTTAATGGTTATAAAATCTTATGCTTTATCTACTTATCATAAAAACAAACTATAGTAAAATTATGCTGTATTTAATTATAAATAAATCAATAGACTTGAATTGATAATTTATTGAAAATTGCCAGACATGAAATAGTATCTAATTTGAAGGCATTTATATCACACTTTTACTCAAAAATATGTTTATTTTACACATTTATTTCATTTAATGATCAATTAAACTACATTTCAATTCATATCCATTAGATGTCGACTATTTTGATATACAAAGAATATTCCTATTTTTAGCTTTTGTTTTGAATAAAATTTATATACAATAAATATACTGTAAATAATTATTTACTGTAAATAATTATTTACTGTACTGTATATTGTATGAAATCAATTATATTATAAATAATAATTTTGAAACCAAATGATTTGTGCGAAATATAGTTTGCCAAAACTCAATAATTGTTTATTAGTATAATAACAAGATTTTTATAAATTTTTACAATACATTAAGTGTTTCAAAATACTTCACTTTCATGATAACATTTTATAATAATTATAAATTTATAATGATTTAAAAGTCATTATTATAAAGTTATTAACTAATTTAGATAAGATTTAATAGATTTGTTAGTATTATAGTTTTTGTTTGGAACCTAAGTATATCATAAAACAATACTATTATAATATTAAATATATCAAAGATGTAGACTCAATGAGATACCGTATATCGAAACACTAATTGATTTATAATATAAATTTTAAATACTGTACTGACTATGCTTCGTGTTTTGAGTATAAAAAGTTTAATATTTATTATTTGTTTAATTATTTATATTTGTAAAGTATGTAATTATAAGTATTGTAATTTTTACAATTAATACAATGAAATTAGTTTTATCAAATCATAATATCACTGATTTTATTATAAGATTAACTAACATTTATGTGATATATAGTATATTAAGTTAAAAAGTGAAAACAAATTTCCAGCAACTAAATGTTTTAAATAATGTTTGGCAATTATTTCTCATTAAATTTATTATTTTTAATTATATTATAAAACAAATAAATGTTAATACTTTATATATATTATATATTAGTATATGCTATTATTTCACAAAAATACTTGAATTTGTTATATTTAAATTATTTATTATAGAATAAACAATTTGATAATATTTAACAAAATATTACAATTTGTAATTTACAAAAACCCATACAAAAGAATAAACATTTTCAATGAGAGATGTTATGTCATAGTAATACAACTATAAAGTAGTAAATGTATGAAAAATTTGAATAACTTTTGTGTTATATTTAGTACAATCCCTATAAGGAATGTCATGTATTGAACGCATAGGGAGTACAACGTTAACTACATGAGCCACTGATTCTATATTTGGATTATATAAGAATATTCTGTTCACACATGCGTTTATATACACTTTGCACATAAAGTGTAACACATTTTTAGAAAATTAGTTGTCGTGTGTTTTGTGACAAACTTTCGGCTATCAATTGTAATTAAATTGTCTCAAAATTTTTAAGTAATTTTAAAACACATAATAAACCAAATTTAAAATGGTTTGTTTGTTAAATTAATACTTTATTAAAAAAAATTATAATAATTGTGAATAAGTTTTAATTATTATTATTATTAATTATAAATTTGTTGGACATATATTGTAGGGCGAAGGCGATGGATCAAAGAAGGCTAAGACGGGATCCAAGAAGAGAGCCGCCAGAACCACATCCAACGTGTTTGCCATGTATTTCAATAACTCAAAGATATTAAACAATATTATTATTTATATTATTATTATTAATACATAAATCAATGGCTATTTAGGTTTACACCCCATCAGGTTCAGGAATTTAAAGAGGTATTTGATATTTCTATAAATAGATTTGTTTTTCTAAACTTAAATAAATTTAAAATGAATTGAATTATCGAGTTTTTTAGTTTAGTTTAGTTAAATAAGTTTATAAATAAATTATAAAAAAGTTTCTACTTATTTGTTAAATAATAATTAAATACTAATTAAATATTAATTTATAAAATGTTTGTGTTTAAATATGTTAAATAAAGAATATATACTTGAATTTATAATGTAGAAAATTCAAAATATATTAATTCAAAAAACATAACCAAAACAATATTAATATATAAATTAATTTTTAATAAATATAACCCCATATAAACATTAATTGTATATAATTTATTTTGAGCGACAGTTAAATTGTAAATTTTAGGATAACAATAATTAAAAAAACTAAGTTTATTATTCATAATATGTTAATTATAACTATTTTTGATATATAAATTGATTAATACTAATATATTGTTTATATTAATGGTTAGGCTTTCCAAATGATCGATCAGGACAAGGATGGGTTCGTATCTAAAAATGACATCAGAGCCACATTTGATTCATTAGGTATTTTCAATTATTTTCTAATTATTTTAAATTATATTATTATTATTATATTTATCAATTTAACTAATTAGGCCGTCTATGTACTGATGCCGAATTAGAGTCAATGGTACAGGAGGCGCCCGGACCCATCAATTTTACCATGTTCCTTACCATTTTCAGTGATAAAACTCAAGGTATGTTTATTTATATGTTAATAAACCACAAAAAACAAAACAATAATTTGTATGAATTGATAGGCACTGATGAGGAGGATGTCATATTGAATGCCTTCGCTCAATATGATGAGGGAGAAGGCCTGTGTCGGGAAGAAACGTTAGTTTATATTGTTATTTAAAATTATACATAAATTCTATCAATATTTAACTTACAAAATGTTTGCACCGTTAGCTTAAGGCATGCACTGATGACTTGGGGCGATAAGTTCACAGAAGCTGAAGTAATCAACAAAAATTAAGTTATATTACTGTTAAAAATTAATATATATTTGTATTGTTATGTTTAAAGGCAGACAAGATATTAGGTGAGGCACCGATGGATCGAAAGGGAAATATAGACATTAAAAAGTTCGCACAAATATTGACCAAAGGAGAGGAAGATGAAACCGGAGCTTAAACTACCGGTTCATTACAGCTATAGTCAAATCAACGCCATTGCGCTTAAATGTTATTTATATAAATAAAATAATATTATCTGAAAAATTATATAACATTTAATGAATAATAAAATTGGTTTTTCTTTGATATATCAATTTAGTAAACAATTTGTGCCCCAATTAACTTGTTTTCACTTTTATTAATTATTTGTTAACTATTTTGACTTTAGTTTCTCAACTTATATTTTGTTTGTTACATCTATTTAGTAAAATTATAAATTTATAACATTATACAATTTTACAAACTAAATATTATTATTGTATAATTCTATTATAATGCAATATATATATATACAGTATATTATTAATCAATCAAAATAAAAAAGTATTAAAATTCTATAAAAATTGTATTAAAATTACTTATTTTATAACTATTGATATTATACAAAGAATAAAATAAAAAATACTAAATCGAATGTATAAAAAAATAATTGCTACTTGTATAATAAATAATAAACTAAATTTTAATATAATTAAAATAATAACATAAAAATATATATACATTAAATAATAAAAAAGTTTATAATTTTAAAAACATAATTTGAAAAAATTCTTATCTTAAATAAAAGCTGTTTTCTCGATGCATAACAAATGACTTGAATTCAATATAAATCAATTTTTGACACATAATATGCAAATGTCTGTAAAAATCAAACATAACTCATATGTTAATATAAAATGTTATATAATTTATTTATAAAAATTATGCTATACCTAATATGATGATTCACATAAATGATAAATACGGTGAATTGTTTTTATTGAACAAAATTAAAGCAATATATCAAAATAAATAATGTAAATCAAAAATTTATACACAAAATTACATTTAGTAAAATTAAATAAATCTTGTTTATTGAATCAATTGAATCATATATATATTCTTACAGATATTACAATATAAGGAATCTAATGGACATATGATTTGTTTATAGCAAAAAAACTTAAGCATATAAAGCTGTTTATATTATTGCAAGCATTTTAATTAGACAACTATTGAAAATTTTTGTTTAACAATAAAACGAACGGATAGTTTGATATGATTAGAGATAATAAGAGTCTCAAAAAAGCATTTATATAATGACTATAATATTAGCGATGAAACAAATGCTGGACTTCGGGATGTCTGTAATAACTGATATTGTCTTTAATGTTGATAAATAATTATGCGATATATTTATTACAATATTATATCTTCAAATGATAAGGTATAGTTTGGTTGCGCTTTTGTCTGTTATTATTATTTATTATTAATTATTTTATTACAATATAAATAACCACATCTTTATTGGCTAACGATTTTCAGTAAATATATCCTAAAAATGGGAAATGATTTGTCTCTTTAATTATAATTATCTTTTTCTTTATTTTGCTTATACTATACAACTGAACATTCATAATCTAAATGAATTACTGAGAGACTAACCTATTATGACTGTGCTATTTATGCACCGGCACCCTCTTCCTCATCCTCACCACGCGTTAGGATTTGCGCAAACTTTTTGATGTCGACATTACCCTTGCCATCAGTGGGCGCCTCCGACAAAATTGAATTAGCCTAAAAATTATTATTATTATTATACATTTTTAACAAATGTATTGCTAACATACCTCAACTTCAGTAAACTTCTCACCCCATGTTACCAATGCGTGTTTCAAACTAATTGATAATATAATTAATATGAATTATATACTTAACTAATAACAATTGATTAATTAAAACAAATGACACTAACGTTTCCTCATTGCAAAGTCCATTGCCCTCATCGTATTGGGCGAAGGCATTCAATATGACCTCTTCCTCATCGGTTCCTATCGTAATATAAACAAATAGATACTGTATTATACAATATAATTATAAAATATCTGTTATAAAATAATTACACTAACAAACACTAATAACACTAATATAAATTTTATAGTAAATATTACCAATTTTGTTAACATCGTAATTAATAAATATTATATTATTACTTAACAAAATATATATTATAAACTGATGTGTTTTACTAATTTGATATAAATTTATTATTAAAATTATTATCTTTATATAACATACCCTGTGTTCTATCGCCAAAAATGGTCAAAAACATAGTGAAATTGATGGGACCGGGAGCCTCTTGAATCATAGACTCCAATTCCTGATCAGTACACAATCGGCCTATCGGTGCAAATATACGGGAAATATTATATAATTAAATATAATTAGATAGTATTAGTTGATTTATATATCTATAATAATAAAAAATACCCAATGAATCAAATGTGGCTCTGATGTCATTTTTGGAAATGAACCCATCCTTGTCCTGATCGATCATTTGGAAAGCCTAACCATTAATATAATTACATAATTATTATCAAAATCACCAATATATCAATTTATTACACAATAGATATACAATAGTAGTTATAATAATGTAATACCTCTTTAAACTCCTGGACCTGATGTTGAGTAAACCTATTGTACAAAACAAAACAATGAATCAATAAATAATAATCTATTAAAAGTTAATATTAAATCATTTTTAAGACATACATAGCAAAGACATTTGATCCGGTTCTTTGCGCTTTCTTTTTTGAAGTGGTCTTAGCGGGAGCGGCTGCTGGTGCTGCTGCCGGTGCAGCTGCTGGGGCTTCGGCTGCCGGTGCGGGTGCAGCTGCCGGTTCCGCCACCTTCTTGCTCTTCTTCTTTTTCTCTTTTACCTCATCTGCCTATTGATTATAAAAAATTACATTAATTATTGTCTGATATTGTCTTAATCAAAACATTATTACTATTATAAACATTATTATAAATATAAGCATAAAATCATTTACAAACAAACAAAAAATTAGTACAGTTTATTATACGATAACTTTCATATTATAAATTATCTTATATAATGATAGAAATCGTTTAATAAACTGTATTAATTTTTTTGTTTATAAATGATTTTGTCCTTATATTAATATGACATTTTGCTTGCTTAAAATAATTAAAAAAAATTATAGTACAATATATTGAATACATTGCTTGCTGAACAAATCAATTGCTTAACTTAAAAAATAATTAATATAATGCTATTAATATCAAAGTTAAGCATTTGTTAAAAATTTTATTTAATTAATTTACAAATAATATGTATTATTAAATATATTAAAAGTATATTTCTGATAAATATACTAATTTTTAAATATAAAATCAATGCAATTAATAAAATAATTTAATAATAAATAACAAAATAATTATAACTATATTTTTATAATTTATACTGTATATAAATATATTAAATTACTCTTGAATGCTATAATAATTAATACAAAATTTTAATTAATATATTTAATAAATTATTATTATTTATGATATATAATTATTATATATACTGTAATATATTAATACTAGTATATTTACAGTACGAGTATATAATAAAACATTACTGATAGCAATGTATTTAATACCGCAATTCTGAAATTTTTACGTACTATAAATTTTTATATTGTTTAGAGTATATGTTTTTTATATTGATGATTAGTGAAAGTAAAAAAATAAATTTAATAATAATGTAAATTAATTGTTATTATATCTTAAATTAAAAGCTTATCTAAAACTAAATAATTTTTATAATTACTGTATTTAAATGCTTGTATATTTGCTATATAAAAATATTATTATGCACTTATTTTTAAAAATATTTAAAAATATAATTTTATCTTGCATTTTGATTGCATAAATTTATTATAACAATATAAAAATAAAATATATATGTTAATAGGACATGATTAAAATATTTTCAAATAAATCAGCTGTTAATAAACAAATTTTAAAAATTAAAATAATTTTTATATCAAACAAAAAAACTTAATTACAAGTTATATTATTCTTAATAAATTAATTTTGATTATAATATAGCAAATAAAAATATATATGTGTATAACAACAAAATCGATAATATAAAAATATAAACTGTAATTATTATTAACTGCTTGTGGGAGTCATCACTGTATGGTATGTCTTAATATAGCCCTTTCCCTAAAAGGAAGGACACGAATATTCTTAATATCATTTTAAAGAGTCAAGTAATGCAATGCTATGAAAATGCAAATGTGTTTCCCATCATAAACAACACAACTGAGCCGAAACTCATATTTATGTTTAAAGATTAGTTTAATTATAAATAGTTTTACAAACTTATAAGTTTATTATAAATTTAAAAATTATTTACGTTTTCATAAAAATAAAAAATATGTATATTCAATATAATGTAGCAAACTTTAATAAATAGTACTGTATTATAATAAATACTATTGTGTTAATAGGCATATATTAAATTTGAATGTATTGATATATTAATACAAATATTATATTTAGAAACTAATGATTTTTGAAATAAAAACTATTATGACTAAACTAAATATTTAATGATTTAAGCGTTTTCATAAATAATAATAAATAAATTTATCAAAAAATAGTTTGAAAACATTTAATTGTATTTTTTAAAATAAAGTATATATATAAATATATATTTATCTATTTATAATTTACTATACTAATTTTAAAATTAAAATCATTTAATTGCGTAAATTATACTAAATATAAGCAATAATTAAAAATAACTTTTATCAAAGTAATATATTGTATTAAATATTTTTATCAAACTTAATTAATTTTAATTAAATCTTGTAAATCAAAGTAAAACAACTAAACTTCAATTTTAAATTTCATATTATAAGTTAATTATTTTTTGTAGAATAGATTATAAATAACAATATTAAGCACATGTGCAAAATTTTAAATATATATTTTATTTTTATCTTATAATTATTCTTACTTTAAAAATATAAATATTAACAAATGTTAGATAAAATTTAAATAAGTGTAATAAATAATGTATTTGAATGTCAAATGTACGTTATGTTTAAAAATATATTAAAATACTACATAAACTTAAATCAGTTTCTATAAACAAAATTAATTGTGAAATATTTTATTTAAATTATTATATTATTATTTCGATAAATTAATTTATTGACAAAATTATAAAAAAATATTTTGATTAAGACTTACCATTTTATGTAATGTTTTATAGCGGAAAACTAAAGAGCAATAAGTGATTCACAAATCAGTAGTAAGTTTGAAGACTGAGATTAAAATGAGTGAGAGATTAGCGTTTGATTAGAAAATTTTAATACAAGAGTGACGTCTGGGAAAGGGAGACGAATAGACAGAATAGGCTCAGACCTAATGTCACTAATAATAAACCACTTAAAACACTGGTATTTTTACATCAAACAGTATAGTATATAACAACTCATATATGGTTCAACACATGACCGATATATCTATATTTCCGACTAAAATAAATGCCAAAACTCTTGGCTCTGAAAAAACTTTTGTTAAAATGCTTTAACAGAAATTCCTCAACAATTGAACTCTAATTTTAAACAAGTTTTGTCACATATAATGGTTTTTATTCAATGATATAAAAAAATAATAAAATTTAAACATATAATGATATATAGAGTATATAAATGTATGCAATAAAATAATTGATAGTATTTTTCGTTGGTTTTAATGGTTTGCCATTCAATTCTCAATAATATCTTAAGCTTTTTAAACGACACATACCTTTGATTTTGCAATAATTTTATTTTTAAAAATAATTATTGGTTTCATTTATAATAGATTTTATGCAGCAAAAATGAATAAATTTTTAATATATATATATATATAAATATATTTTTGGTTTCAAACAATTTAGAGTAAAATATTATTTTTATTAGATAAACAAATTAACAAAAGTAGTTTAAATATTTAAAATATATTTATTTAAAAATGCATACATAAGATAAATAAACAAATAAATATATTAAGAAAACAGTCAATTCTTGATTTTATTTGCATTTCTAATATAGATATAAAATTATTTTAAAATATTTATTATTTTCTTACTAAAAACATTTTCAGTGTCTTAAAAAATTAAGTTTTTAATTATAATATATTAATATGAATATAGAATATTTAATTAAAATTTTAATAATTAATAAAACATTTATAATTTAAACTTATAGTATATTAAACAAATTTTATAAAATTTATAATATAACCAATTAATTATGTTAAATTAATGATTCTATTATATAAAGTAACATTTAATATAATTCAGTAATTTTTAAATATAAACATATGATATATATATATATATATACTACAATAAAACTAATATATTTTTAATAAAATTTATTAAAATAAATAAAATGTGAATTTAATTATAGATTATTAATAAATTAGTTATTATTTGAATAAACTTATTTATCATTTAAATGTACTAAATAAATATCATTATTCTATTATTAAATTTAAATGTTATTAATTAAAATAATTATTTAATTATAAATACTGTATATATAGCAGTAATTTTAATGGCTTAATAAAATATATAATGTATTTGTTTACTTATAGTGATAATAATAAATAAATTAGTTATTTTATAGCAAATACAGTAATCGTATAACAAAAACTCACAACAAAATGATTAATGATTTGTTTTACTTAATAATAATCCTTTGAATTTGTGAGAAGAGATGAAAAAAAGTAAATAAGTATTTAATTTTAGACATTCATCCATCAAATGGCAATGAAGTTAATACTAACTTCAATATAATATGTAAAAAGTATCAATCGATGTCTTTCTAACAATTTTGTAGTCAATAATAACATAAAAATACACTGTTTTTTATTTAATTCCAGTTCCTTAACATACAGTCAACTAATATACAGCAAAATTTAATCTCCAGATAAAAAATTTAAATAAAATAGATTTCAAATGATTCGGTAAAATTAAAAGAAAAACTTATAAAATTTATTAAAATCTAAGAATAATTTATAATAAACAAGATGTAAAAATTTATAACTAATAAACTTGATTTAAGTAATACTGAAAATATACAGTATTTGAATTGGTTTTTAATAAAACTTTTTATTAATAGGCGATAAATATTTGATATATTGATAAAAATAATTAAAGATATTAATAAATTTCAAATTACCACAATAGTCATATACAATTAATACAATTAAATATTTTTTACAATTTTTAGTTTTTTTAGTTAAACTATTGATTATTTATTTTTTTTTTGTATATATTATTATTTTCATAATAACAAACTTTTATTATCTATTATTTAAAATAATATTAAAAATATTGCCATTATTTAATAGACACATACAGTTTAAACTATTTTCTAAAAAACTCAATTGYTTTTTGATTAATATCTGAACAATTGTTTTATGGAAATTAATTCAAATGTGTTTGATATATATATATAGTTTAATTGTTGAATAATTTACAGATACTTTAAAATAATTAATTCGTTTGATAACTATTTTGACACTAAAGTAGATTTTATTGGTGTTTGTATTGATTGAACTGAAATAATAGACATAATATAAATATATTTATATTTGATTTCATTGCGAAACCAATGAAATCTATTTTAGTGTCAATTTGATTGATTCGTCAGTTATATTGTAATTCTAATATAATCTTAAAAACTATTTGACATAACTTTTTGAAAATTTTATCACAAATTTCTGATTATTTAAATTATATATTTTAACAATTTTGAATCAATCTAATAATATCAGATATTATCAGTTTTATAATATGTATAATAACACACAAACCTTTGTGTCTTTTATTTTGCAAAATACATTATGTTTGTCCTGTTGTCTAATTTATACTGTTTTTTAAATGTATGATTAACTAAAACCTCTACTTTTATATCATACGTGTGTTTTAACCAAACAATACCTAATGATTGCAAACAATAACTTCAAGAAAATAGATTCAAATATGTAAAACTATTTTAATGTTTTTTTTTTAAATACAAATATCAATTAATGTCAATATTTATAAACAATAATTAAAACAGTATTATTGCACAATCAATAACACAATCCAAAACCAAACATCTAATGGAAAATTGCGACAATTTTTGTCATTGCTTTTACTCTTTTTAATCATCAGATTTTTTTGATCAGTTATCTCAACGATTAATTGATTTATATATTGACTTTTTTAAGGAAAAAAGAGAAAACAACTCAAGTTTGGCACCAATTTGTGTTATTTGTGAGCTGTTAGACAAACAAAAGTTAGTGAAAGATCTATTATATGAATATTTATATAGAAATATATTCTTTATTTTATGTCAACTAATATCTTAGTAAATACGGTTATTCTGTACCTTAATATAACATATATGTACTATAATTGTATACCTATAATACTACTGTAACTTATATTATAAAGATTATAGTTTAGACTTAGAGTATAGTAAATAATGTATGTATTGTACTGTACTTTAATGTTGTATTTAGAGTGAGTAAGTGATGATGCGGTCGATGGCAACTTTGAGAGGCATTTATTATTTTTTCACAAATATCTCATCATTTAATGGCATAGATATTGGTGACAGCATATGATTTAGAGATAACCGATTCGTGCCATCAATTTTGTTATGTTATATTAAAAGTGTGAAAAATCAAACCAAATATATTAGAAAAATAATTCTCTCTCTCTCTCTCTCTCTCTCTCTCTCTCTATCTATCTATCTATCTATCTATCTATCTATCTATCTATCTATCTATCTATCTATCTATCTATCTATCTATCTATCTATCTATCTATCTATCTATCTATCTATCTCTATCTTTATAACGATTTTTAAGATAAGACTGATAAGAAAGTATTTAGCTAATATTGATTGATGTTAAATGATATGTTTAATTATAAATAAAAATATTTTCTAATAATAGTCATGGGATTAGATAAAACATTAACTTTTATATAAAGAGTTTGTGTTTGGTTTGACAAAATGTACTCTAGAATAATAGTGAATTGATTATTATTAATACATTGAAATATAATATATTATTTTGTATGTAAAATAGTTGTCAATTTTAATAATATTGTTGTTTACTTTATGACAATTTATTATAATATAATAGTTGTATTAGTTTTATTATGTATAATAATTGATATTAATATTATATCACTTACTCTTTTGCTTTTAATATACTCCAAAAACATAAAAATGTTTATATAATGTGTATATAAAAATAACTGATACTATAGCAACTATTGTAATATATACTGTATATGCTGTATATATACAATATGAGTCAATTCATCAAACATATTATATAATATAATATTATAAAAAATATTATGAATTATGTTATTTCCGCACCAAAAGTCAAAATAATTAATACTTAGATAAATCTAATGAAAAAATGTTGATAAAAGTCTTTGAATAAAGAAATGCATAAATTATTTCAACAGAAAAAAGTTTCACTAAAATTCAAATTCATTTATCAAACTATTTGTGCATTTGTTGTAAAAATGACATATATTGTAATGTTGTACTTATTAAGAGAATTGACTGTATGTATAAATCTTTGTCTATAAGTTTCTCATTAGACGACATACTATAATAAATAAGTAAATGGTATATAATATATGATATGATATAAGTTATTGATTTAATCTAACATTAAACTACTTTTTATATCACCAGTTGTTGTCATCTATTTATTAACTTTAAACAGTAATTAATTATTTAACATTTCTAATAGTTTACAATGTATTATCAATTAATAATTTTTGTGTATAATTTCTACTAATATTTTTATAGTTATGTATTATTAATAATGATAAGTATTATACATAAAATAAATTATTAATTAATTTTAGAATCCATTATTTATCCAATAATTTTAAAATTGAGTTTTTATAATAAACAGAATAATATGTATTTTTTAAAACCTTAGATGTAATATAATGTTTATATTTCTAAACAAAATAATTTTATTAATGTGAATTTATAACTAAAGTGATAATTGATGTGATAATTATAGCAATTATATATTTAAATAGTTTTTAAATTCTTATATCTATTTATATATTTATTACAATTATTATTGACATTATTAAAAAAATATAAATTCGTCATAAAGTAAAATATCTACTATTAAAAAATCAATTACAACACATGTTTAGAATTTAATTAAAACAATTTAAACATTTTTAAAAATCAATTTACAATATATAAATAAAACAAAAATTATGATTACACACATTACATTTTTTATCACTTATTTTTATCATAATTATAAGTTAAGCATCTGAGCAAACATAATAATATTGTTATGCAATTACTTATCGCTTTGATTTTATTTATATCAACTTTTGATTATTTTCATTTTTAGATATTTTTATTAAAAACATTTATCTATAAAACAAAACTATTTTAACACTAATATAATTCAAATATTACTCAACCCGAGCTCAGATATAATCATAACTTGAATTTTTATATGTGAACTCACGATTCATATATTGAATATAATTTATATATATTATATACTATATATACTGTATATATAATTGCACATAATTTTTTGACAAAATTGGACGTAAATTAAATATATTTGTTGTTATATTAGATTTAGTATTTGCTAAACTATATCTATCATTTGTTTTTGTTATTATTTTATAAAACTATTTAACTAAACATAATAAACATCTTTTTATCAAATTTAATTATATTTGAATATATAAATAATATATTTTAGAGGGATTTATTAAATATAATAACTACAATAAGAATAGAATTATATAATTTTTAATAAATATTTTTTTGTATTTGTTGTTAAATATAAAATTTTAATCATCAATGTATTAATGTTTTACAAAAAAAAAATTGATATAAAGATTTTGTTTAAAAATAAAATTTCAAAGTATGTAATAGATAAATAAGCATTAAATAGTTGCAAAAAACTTATTTTCAATAGTGTATATAATACTAACCAATTTTTATTGAATTATATGTATATAATCTATAGTACAAAATATATATTGTATTTCAGACATATGTATTTGCATCGATAGTATTATAAATATATAAAGAATTTATAAAACTTTTAATGCATTTGAATATCGTTTTATATAATTCTTATGCAATTCTCAATAGACTTACAAAAGTTTTTCAATTTTATATATGCATTAAAATCTTTTGCATTCAATATAATCGCATGAAATGGAAAACATATTAAGTTTACAACTGATAATAGAAAGATAGTGTAAATTTCATGAAAATTTGTTAATATCTAATATATACTCATTTGATTATTCACTCAATCGCCACTAAAATATATTTAAAATATTAGTCAAATAGTTATTTTACAAACATATAGTACATATTTCATGAAATAATTAAAAAACTAAGAAAACAATTTTTAAATAGAAAATTAAGAATAAATTATTTAACTTTTCTAAACTTATATTCAAATTTAAATTTTAAAAATAGGATCTTAAGAACAAAACAAAAGACTGTTGTAATTAGTGAACTAAATATTATAATAATTTTGTGTTTGACATACATTTTGAAAAAGAGAAATAAAGTACAATGAATCACATTTTTGTAGTTTTATATTTAGAAATGAATATAACTATAATGTAGATTGAATTTAGTCGATCCTTATCTTTACAGATAACTGTTCACTCATTGAACAAACTAATAGCGCAATGTATTAAATGACATCAACACGAATAATACAGAGAGAGAGAGAGAGAGAGAGAGAGAGAGAGAGAGAAACAATCAAACATATGGATTAACAATTACTTAATAATGTTATTATATTGAGTTAAAGATATTATATTGTATAAAATATTTTCATCTTTATATAATATTACCGTTTAAACAGGTATTATAAAAATATGTGGATTATTAACTGTTTAACTTATCAAATATCAATTCAGTTATACTTGATTTAAGACTCGTTATACTAAATATATTTTTAGTTATAATATTATTTAAAGTTATTTAATAATATTCTATTAAATAATGTATAATTAAAATTTGGAGTATAAGCAAATTAAATAATTTATGCTATAAATTAAATTAAATATTTTACAAATTTTAGATAAATATTTTTAATTTATTCTAGATATTGTAAAAATCATCTATTAGAGATATATATTAATTTTTTAAAGTATGAACAGTTTTACTAAAATAAAAAAATGCTAAAAATAATAATCTGTATTTTGATGATCTTTAAAACGCGGAAAACTTTCCGCAAGTCTTTAAAGATTGATTAATAATATTATAAATATTTGTAAACATTAATTGATATTAAAAATAGAAAAATACTATAACGATATAAAATATTTAAAAAATTATTACATTTATTTAAAAAGTTACATGCAAATATTAAGTTTTGTAAAAAATTTTAACGCATAATAATCTTAATTTTATTAATATAATTTTTTAAAAATAAAATCAAGTAAAATTTTATTTATTATTTTTATATAGTAACATATTACATTTACAATTAAAATAAATAATTACATCAAATTTATAAAAATTTAAAATAGTAGATTGTAATAAATTTTTAGTATAAGTTAGTTTAAATAATAATAAATAAATTATTATTTATACAAATTACAGTTGACAATTTATAGATTTGCAATTTTTAGAAATATTATATTTATAAAAAATGTACTCTATATATTAAATATATTGATTTTAAAAAAAACTTAATTTATTTTAAAATACAGTACAATCATAATTTAATTGTCGGTCGCTATTAATGCTCATTAATATTAAGATTAATGTTTAAATAAATTATTGCATATACTATCTGTACTAAAACAAATCATATATTATACATTTTCATACCTATATGTAGACCACATAAATCACATTGAATTTTTATATTTTTAATATAAATTAATTATAGTTATTTTATTTAACAAAAATAGGTTACCACAAATATAACCAGCTAATGTACAGTACTTAATTTTATAGTAATATAATATTTTAAATAATAATATTGATTACCAAACAATATTTTATTTAAAAATAGTAAGATATTATAAATTAATCTTAAGTTAATATATTTTTTGGGATATAAAATGATTAATGAGTTAATAACTAAAAACTTGACAAATATTTGACATTAAAATTGACTTAAATTATAAACATATTGATTAACATTTAAAGTTAGACCTTTGGATCTCAATTAGCCATATATTTGGTTTATAACAGCATAAAAGCGACCACTAATTACAGTCATCTCTTATGAATAATGACTTTAAGTTAATTTCAACAGTCGTTTATTAATTTATAATTTATTACAATTATCACTAAAAGCATTATAAAAACATTAATAAACTCATTAATATTAAAATTCTTGAAGGATTTATATATAGATTACTGGTTTAGACTTAATTTAATGATTGTATAAAAATCTTTCAATAATATTCTTCAATATTTATGTATATTCTGTAATAAATAACTTTATATATCCATATATCAGAATTATAATAAATTATATTATAATTTTTAAGCTCTTTATAATATTGAATGAATAAAATAATATGAATTTAATTAGATTTTCACGATCTTATGTATGCTTTTGTAGACATAATTAATAATTCGGTATTTTTATTGTTAAATTTTTTTCATAAAATTTGTATTAATTTAATTTTTAAATTTTAATACATTAAATCATTAATATATTTAGATATTGGGCTTATTTTTTTTTGGATCACATTTCGAAATTATTTTAAACAACTGTTAAATTAATTTATCATAATTATATTAATTTATAAACAAAAATATTTTTAATAGTAATTCTGCAAAATATTTATATATTATTAATATGTGATAAGTCATCGACCATTTACTGATATATAGTTCAGATAAGCAATATATACACGCAATACCTATCTTATAGAAAACCAAGTCATTGATTGAAATAACCGGACATTCAATATATGAACTCTTTGCTGATATATATTCTGTATATTGTCATCAATATTATTATTATTATACTATTAAACATAACTAATTATTTATTACTAACTCATAAATATGAAATTCTATGGTTAATAATTAATTAGTATTACTGTAGTGATTACAAATACAGACATACAGTATGTTTGTTCATTAATAGCATACATGAGTTGTGATTGCAGCTGTAGTTCCTTCAACACACTTATATTTTTGTTGGATTGTACTGACATAACCTAAACAAACTTTTCAATTACACGATACTGATATTTATCCATTGTTTGCCAATTACAGTATAATGATTACAATTGTCATAATTATACAAATTATTATTTAGAAAAATAAATATTTAATTTGTATATTCATTAGGAAAAACAATAAAGTTGTCATCATTTTACATAATATTTAATACTAAACTAATCAATATTTCAATGAAACCAAACTTTATATGTATAACATATTAGTAATATTTGTGGTCATATATCGGTGATTCTTCCGTCGGACAGATTTGATTGATTGATCTCAATCTTGTTACGAGTGGACACCGGAAATATATCACTGGAAGTCATATTATTCATATTAGTTGTGATGATGTGATGCGGTGATGGAGAGTAGTCCTGGCAATGACCTGTAGGTCCACCACCTATACCGCAGTGGTCAGCACCGGAACGAGAGGAACACCGTTGCCTAATATCCGAGTTGTTATTACAGCACTGATCGCGAGCGATATAACTAATTATTATGCGGCGAAACGCTTCACGAAATTCAGTGTTAAATATACTATAGTTATGTGTGAAACATAATTAAATGAAACAAATAATGTATTAATTAGTCATCATTTTGAACGTGTTTTAGTTAATTAACTAAAATTTTAAAACTATTTTTTCTAGACCTAAATTAGTTTAATTATTTGCCTCAATTATATTGTCTCAAAAAACATTTTATGTGTATGGCTTTGACAATTAATTTAACGTTTATTTAGGCTAATTGTAAAATAAATTTATATATAATATTATTTTCAAAAAAATAGTTTTAATTTTAAGTATAAATAATGCATATAATGATAAATATATACCTATAAATTGCTGGATTAAGACTACTATTGAAATAACCTGTAATATAGAGAATTAGTAATAGTAATAATAATTAATATATTATATAAATATGTAATCCTATGTTATATTATTTAATATGACTGTTGTATCCCTACCGAGCCATGTGAGCACTTTAAATGCTAGACTGGGTATACATGTCTTGCAATAAGCGGCCACTATATTCATACAGAAGAATGGTGTCCAACACGCTATTTGTTTGTATATAAATAAAGAAAAAACAGACAAATAGATTGACAGTTAGTTTATCAGATAGTATGACATTTAATATAATAATTTAATACAATATTAAAGACAGTTGTGTTGAGAAAAAGCAGAAATACTGGGATTAGATGAGAAAGAAAGAGAGAGAAAGAGATGACATGACAGTCAATAATACGTGCCTAAGAATGTGCCCATAATTACACCTAAAGTGATGGCAGCCTTATGTTCGGTGATGTGATGATTATAGGTCTGTCCGCTCACATGAATCGGTTTTGTCATAGATTTAATACTTTTGACGTGTTTTTGGCAAATGGCATACAATTTGGCGTATAGTGCGACCATTATTATACACGGCAGGTAAAAACTATAATAATCAATGTTTTAAATATAACATTTAATACATTTATATATTCATTATATTAGTTTATTCTCTTAATATAAAACATATATTTTTATGCTCATTATATATCAAATATCAAAAAAATAAAAATTAGTGGTGACATTACATTTGTTTGATCGACAAATTGTTATGTAAATGTAATCAATTTAAGTGATATTTCTTTGAACTAAAATACTGTTTATAGATTTAATAATAATAATAATCTATTTTATAATAATATATAATATTTGATATACTGTATGTATTGTATATATTATATATAATATAATAAATTTTATTTGAGATCTAATTTTATAACCCACTCATCATTCAAATATTAGAAATAAATGTAAGTTTTTTGACGTGTTATCCGCCAAATCTATACAAACATTAAGATTTTGTGTCTGAATATTGATTTCATACAAACATAAAGATAAATTTTTAGAAAAATCAATATTTTTTCTCTTTTGACACCAAAAATACCTATAAAATCAAAATCTAAACATATTTTCTTTTCTACAAAATTATAACAAATATTTTTACAAAATATATTTATTGTAAATATCTTTAACTATACAATGAAATCATTTTCTATATTTTTGACATAACGGTCAGTATTTAAACAACAAAAATAAAAATAAATAAAAAATTTTTGTTGCGCATAGTTTATCATATTTCAAGTGTCATCAAATTTATACTACAAGTTAAATATTCAATGTATTGAA
Source organism: Oppia nitens (assembly GCF_028296485.1). Lineage (NCBI taxonomy): Eukaryota > Metazoa > Arthropoda > Arachnida > Sarcoptiformes > Oppiidae > Oppia > Oppia nitens. The sequence goes on from NW_026533197.1 coordinate 104,507, forward strand.
TATGTATTGAATAAATTTTGTGTCAATAAAAGATATCGTATAAAGTAAAAAATGTTTTTACAATTCAATATTTGATGCATTCAGAAAAAAATCACTACTAAGTTACAAAATTTTTATAAAAAAAGAAAGTTTTTCAAAACAAAAAATAAATTGTATTAAAGAGTGAAAATATTTGGAAAAAATTAAAGTAATTACCTGATGGTTGAACTGACTAAAGCATAGGTAGGGGTGAGGTCGAGAGCACATTGAGGTCTATCATCTAATATATCGGTAATTAGAGTAACATTTTTGTCAATATCGGTGTTTGCCGTAGGCTTATGCCATCCCAGACTGATTGGCACAAAAGAGACGAATCCTGAGACCAACCAAATACCAGAAACGGCACAAAAGATTATCTTTTTATTCATCCATCGATTATAACTCATGGGGTCCTTGATATGTACAAAACGGTCTAATGAAATGGCACACAGATTCAGTATAGAGCACGTGCCTACAAAAACCATATGAATGGTGCCCATCAAAAACAGATTAATATCGCATCAATAATAACAGACAAACAAAAAATAAAAATTGTATTTAATGCTGACAAATGTTTTTTTTTCACTATATTCAGATATATATTATATACGATATATCATATATATATATATATATATATATATATATATATATATATATATATATATATATATATAAATAACAGTATTATATTGTTTTCTGGATTTTTGTTATAAACAATACTTACAACAACTGATATCAAATGCAATCCATATTTCGCATAGTTGTGGTCCAAACATCCAGTACTCCATGAGATCGTTAGCCAAAGCAAACGTCATCACCAAACAGCCCACAAATAAATCGGCTAATGCTGTGATATATTGTAATAATTTTTATATTAAATTAATTTTTTATCACCTTTAATATGAAAGTACTAAATTTTTGATAAAAAAGTTATTGTGGTTTTTTTTTTGTTTAAATGTTAAATGATTTATTTAAGATAAAATAATAATAATAATAATAATAATAATAATATGTTAATACCAAGTGATGCCAGAAACAGATTGCCGAGTCTTCTAAGTCTTCTATCGCTAGATATGGCCAAACAAACCATAATGTTTCCCAATATTGATACTAGTATTGTGAGTCCCAACACCAGTCCGATCACAATCTTTATGTATACACTGAATGGTTCGGTATATTCCATGTCCTCAACGGGTAATTCCGGCTCTTTATTCCAGTCATACTTGAAATTATCGTTTCCTTCTGATGGATGGGAAATGGATTTTGTGGTCAAACCAATCATTTTTTCGATGCTTTCCATGTTTTCTATCGCTATTTTATTACAATAGTCAGAAATAATCAATTTATATTTATATAATAACAGATATTTTTACTTGAAAATATTCATACATATACAACATATATATATATTAGTATATAAACAATTATAAAAAAATGTCATTTATTCACTGCCATATAAAACAAACTTTAATAAGTATTTGTAAGTTTCAAACAAAAATAGCAAAAATATATTAATATATGAATTAAAAAACTAAGTCAAACAATGATAATAAAAGACAGAAATATATTATTTTTATTATTAATTATTTGTCTAAAAGGCATCTTCTAATGTCATGAAATGTTAAAGAAATCTAATTTATAATAAGTTATATAAAAACTATAACTGCTTTAAGATGTTTCTTATGCACAAAAATAAAGTCAAAATTAATTTATGAATATAAGAATAGCATAGATATTGAAACAACAAATTGAATAAATACATCAAAATATTTGTATAATTGCTTATACTGTAAGGCAATTATGTAGTTAAATCACAAATAGAAATAACTTTTAGTCAAATATTCAATATACGGTAAAATTTATATTTAAATATATGCATAATATGACATATAATGTAATTTTTATGTATTAATAAAATAATTAATATATTTATTCAGTAGTAAGAAACAGTTTAAAATATATATTTTATATATAACACAAACAATAAAATAATAGAAACAATAATTTAATAATTCTGTATAATTCTTGTCATATAAGACTAGACAATCTCTCAATTTTTATACAAAACAAAATTCATTTATTATTAACATTTTCTGATGAGAGGTTTTGAATGTTTGTTAAAGAAATGTCTAATAAAATGCAGAAATATAGTTATAAGGATTTTATTTGTAAAGTGATGTATTATATTTTTTAAAAACTAAAATATTTTTTTCAATTTATTTTTTATTTTCTTTTATAAAAAATAATTTATTGCAATAAATCCATTGAACGCTAAAATTCACTGCCATTTGTATAACTAATGATCAGTATATTACATGAAAAGTTGATAATGATATTGAAATATAATATTGAAAATACTATTAAATACAAATGTAATATTATTGTAATATACATGTCATGTAAGATAAAAATAATTAATTAAAAATAGTTTTTTTGAAAAATACAACATCTGTTTTGATTTAATAAAATAAATTATTGTATAATACTGTTGTATTAATATTATATTTAAAGTTATAATATCTATTTCAAAATTATATAATACAATCAACATTGCATGAATAAATAAAATGTCTGAATAAAAAGCTATAAAATATATTATTAAAAAATAATTACCATTTATTATAATTTTTATTATATTATTCCATAATTATTAAAAAATTAATACTATTTTTATTTTATTTGTTTTAAAAAACTTAATTGTTTAATTATGTACCATACTTAAACAATATCATATATTGTCACCTGTTCATCAATTTTGACAAAATTATGTTATAATTGATAAAAGTGGACCCCCTCCCCCATCTAATACCCCTTCAAGATTTTTGTCAGTTTACTCCCTCCTAGTATCCCCTTCTAGACCAATAAATCTGATATAAACATATTTTTTAGATTTCCAATATTAATATCCAGTTATCTTAAATCCCAAACTTATAATACGTAAACGTTATTATTTTATAAGATCTGTTTGCGGAAACCATATTATTAATATCAAAATATTTAATATTATATTAATTCAATTATTCATAAAATATTGACCAAAGAAATCTACTAAAAAGATATTGAAATTGAATTAATGTATTAAATATTGTTAGAAATGTGAGATCAATTATGGGTTGAGTTCAAGAGCTAGATTATAGTTAATAATATATATGTTTATATGATATAATAGTATACAAAAATAGTGGTATTATTGCCAAAACAAGTATTAATATAACAAATAACTTACAGATAAATACTATGATAGCTGAAACAGATTTATTGCTCTAATATAATATCACATAATACTATGTCAAACACTACAATAGTATATAAAAAAGGAAAAAAGCCATTGTATTTGATTCAATAATATTGACATTTATTATTGACATAACATATGAATTGATTTTTATAAGTTTGATATAAATTTATTGAGAATTTATTTTAACAATACTTTAGTATTGTATATCATATACTGTATAATAGACAAGTACTACAATACTATAGTTACTTTAATATATACTACCGATATATAATAGTAGACTGTATTAGTGGTCATACCATTTTCAATGTTGCTAATTAAAAGACAACTAAATTTGCATTTTAAATAGATATTGACAATAGCCTATTGTACATAAAAATTGCTAATTAGATTAACATTATAATCAATACTGAATTATTTTCTGCAAAAAAGTTAAAAAATAATTAATATTTAAAATTAATTAGATTTTTAAAAATACGTGAAATTTGTTTATTGGCTAAATGTTTATTAATTTGCATGAAAAATTTTCTTATTGTGCACTTAATTTTAATTTTATAAAATACAGTGAAAAATATTCATTACATATTGAAATTATCATTAGTTATAAAAATAACATAAATTATTATTAATATTTATTATATTTATATTGTATTATTGTATATTAATGAAAATGTTACAAAATGTCATTTATCTATTTATCATACTTTGTAACTAATCTCTAGAGACTCAATAAATAACTATAAATCAAATTAATTATGTCTTATATAATCATTGAAATGTCCAGTCGATAATGTTTTTTCAATTGAGTTAAACCAATAGACTTAACTGTTTGATAGTAAATTACTTCAAAATCTAGTATTAATGTTATATTTAATATTATACAAAATTGTATATAAAATATTAAAATATCAATAGAAATAATTTACTTATAAGTAAATTGAATAGCTATAATAAAAACATTTCTACATTAATTTTTTGTTAATCATATTATAATAATGTTATGAAGTATATTGAGTGCTATAATTGTATAGAAAATTCAATATATTAATACATTTGTTAAAATAATTTAACGAAATGTGTTATAATTGAATTATAATCGTTTGAATGATTTTGAGGATCTATTGTAAAAATCTAAACACTGTTCAATTGTTACTAATAAAAAATTTTAATTAAAATTATATCGTTTTAGTGAACACTCATTTAATGACATTTTGGCTACGATAATATTTGCCACAATATAATATATAAAAAATATAATTGTTATATAAATATAAAAAATTTAATAAATAAAACAAAATAAATGCCACATTTAGATGACATATGTATAAAACAACATAAAATAGTTTAGATTATATCATGTATAATATAATATATTAAAATTGTATTCATAAATTTTATTAAAATATTTAAATAACTAAAAAATACTATCAAAATAAAACAATTTTTAAATATTTTTTATTATAATTAATAATTTAATAATATTATACATTAAACAATAACTAATAATACAACACATTTAGCAATTTCTATTTTTAAGATCGATTTTTATAATAAACACATAAAACAAATAATACACACATTATATCATTGCATAAAATAATGAACAAATTCTATATAATTTAAAATAATATAAAATAGATAAAAGAGAAAAATCAATAAAATTGTTTTCTAAAAATAAAGTTTTATTTACTCATAAAAAGTTTAAATGTGTGGACAATAGCGGCTATAATTGTAATGTTTGTTTTATTGTTAATGATTTTATTATGGTTTAACAGCTAATGATTTTTTATTAACAACTATTCATTTCAATCAATAGATTTCAAGAAATCAAAGAAAATATATTTTTAATTCATAAAATTGATATCATTAGCAGACAAACTAAAATAAAAAATAAAACAATTTAGAGTTTACTTAGAGTTAATAATAATTATGAAAAACAAAAATATAAAAGTAAAATATTTTTAAAGTAAATTTACTAATTTTCTAAATAAGACTTCCAAATAATTTTAACCATTTTTAGATTGTCTTTCTCTACATTTAAAAGTTATTATAAAATATATAATTATTATATTTATAAATTATAATAACTCAATTGCCACCCCTCCCCCATCTTATATAAGCGTATATCTGAATGACTTTTTTTAAAAAAATTATGTAAATTAAATTAAAACTTTTATAACAAGAGTTGAATATATAAGTGAGATATTTCTAAAATATTTTAAAAAAATTAATTCAATATTTACTATTAAAAAATACCAGAAAAATAGTAAATTTTATCTTAAATATATATGCAAATAAATAATTGATTGTTTTCAATAGCATAACAAGTGTTAAACAAACTTCATAAACAAATTTGAATTTATATTCAATTATTAAATAATTTTTATTTATAGTTGTTCTATAATATACAGTTTATAAATAGTTAAATAAACTCAAATATTTATTTTTAGATAAATTATACAATAGTTTTAAAATAAAATTCAATGATATTATAGTTTATATTACAAACATTTAGCGAACATTTTAGTATTTTTTTTTATTTAAATATTTTGATTTTTTGAAAATTACTATTTTAGAAATTAGTCATATTAATTGAATATTTAATTGTTATGTAATTTTAATTTAAGAAAATCTAAGAATAAATGTTTTGTTTAAATCCTATTTTTGCTTTTTATATTATACTATTATTTTTATTATTCAATGGTTTAAATCGGTCATTGATTTTAATTAGTGCAAACATTTTTGTAATCAATGTAATCGTTTACGACATGAACTCCCACTTAAAATGACAATTAATTAGTATTAAGAAACAGATCACTATTTTTGTTTTACATTAAAAACATTATAGGATTTACAAAAAAATTGTTTTCAAAGATGAAAATATTTACTATTATGTGACTTTGTATGATATTATAAAGTCTATAATAAACAAATAAACACATATAATATAAGTGTGTATACTATACTCTAAAGTATATTTGGCTAAATAGCCGATATTAATGAGTGTGTGATTTATTTTTGAGTAAAGAGTTTGTTAGTACAGTAAATATATTTGATTTGATTTGCAAACCTTTAGGCAAACCGTTAATCAAATGATGACTTTATTATTCATAATCCAAACTAAATCTCTACTTTATATGTCATTATTCATGTGATGTTAACCTACAGTAAATATAAATTGATTTTTATATCAATAATTGACAGCCAATTGATTGACAAGATATAAATAAGTGAAATATAAAAATATAATCATAAATTATTTACATATATCATGTATGTAGAAAAATATCAATATTATTTATAATTTATAATAATACATGAATAATTTTTATACATTTATTAACATCTATAATATATAAATTCATTATTTATATTACAATTTCTAGACTTATATGTTAATTGTTGTTTAATAAACTCATTGATTATAAATATATGATTTAATATTAACTAATCCTTAACTAAAGTTTAGTAAACAAATTATAAATAAACTGATTTATTATAAATAATGATTTGATTAATTAATAGTCTATTAATAATAAATTATATATTGAATTTTATATAATCTTATATCAATTTGTTATTTAAAACTAATTTAGTTTTATAATAAAATTTTAATCTTTTAATAATTAAAAAGTTGAGAAAAAAGTCATTTATTTAGTTAAAAAAAAGTAAAAATATATTAAAGATTTACATTAATAAGTTATTGAATTGTCTTCACAAATGTTTTGAAAACAAAACAAATCATTAAATAGGATTAAACTTAAGTTTTCGTGAATTGATTAATCAGTTTGAAGGCAAAAGTAATGACAGGAATGCTAAGTCTTCTCAAAGCTTTGTGGTCTTTATTGAATGTATAAGTGTGGGTATGTTATACAGTATAACACACACACACACACACACACACACACACACACACACACAGCTATTGTGATTTAATAAAGTTTAAGCACAACTTTTATATTAATATTTATACATTGTTTTTACTGGTAATGTTGCACTTTTAATAATCATTGATTTGAACAGTTTCTCAAAGATAACCCTTACTGTGTATGTGTATGTGTATGTGTATGTGTATGTGTATGTGTATGTGTATGTGTATGTGTATGTGTATGTGTATGTGTATGTGTATGTGTATGTGTATGTGTATGTGTATGTGTATGTGTATGTGTATGTGTATGTGTATGTGTATGTGTATGTGTATGTGTATGTGTATGTGTATGTGTATGTGTATGTGTATGTGTATGTGTATGTGTATGTGTATGTGTATGTGTTTATTAGCTGTTGATTTAGTAAATCAATTAATATTTTGAGAGATAAATAGTTTGCCTTATTTTGTGTCATATTCTTTCATTATTAAATAAATCAAAGTATAATAAGAATATTATGTTTTATGAATTGGTATTTATTAAATAATATATCATATTTATATTGAAATGCTAAAAATTTATGATGTTTACTTTATATGTAATATTATGTCACTTAATAATTTTTATATTTTTATAAACTAAAAATGATAAAAACATTTTTATAGTTTATATTTAGCAATTTGTAGTCATTAGAAATATGCAAAAATTTTTAATTATTTAAATTTTTTTAAAACATTTATAACCAAAAGAAATATAGTAAATAAATATATATTTATATAAATTTTTAAGTAAATAAATGTCTAAATTTGTTTGAATTGCTTTAGTTTTGATAAGTCATAGGAAAGGATGTAAGTGAGTGAGTGATGGCATCAATAGCTGACTTTCAATGAGTGAAAAAGGGGTTTCAAAATGTAATAAAAACAGGTTTTGTAATGGATTTGTCATTTACTCTTTTCTTTACTTTTTTCTAATACTAAAATCACTTTCAACCCATCAAATGAATTGCCGTCTAAAGTATTATTGTATGAGAGATATAAAGTATATATGAAAAAAGTAAAGTAAAATGAAATGAAAAATATTAAGAAAATTCTCTCTAAAAATTTGATAGCAATTTACTGCCAAAAAATCAAATGTTATGAAATAAAATGAAAGGATATGATAACATATTTTTATTGTTCAACAAAAATGTTTGAACACAACAAACATAATAACAAATTGCTGGCAAATACTAATATCTCTGTCACTATTACTATATTTATATCATATATTTTTGTAATATGTTTTAGGCTTTGAAGGGATCGATAGAAACATTTTCTACATTTACTTCCAAATACTAGTTTCTCACTTTGTATTGATATATATATATAGAATCAATTGAAAAATTATTAGATAAACCATTTGAGATCTCATATTATATATGTTATAAATCTTGAGGCAAATTATAGTTATATATCTTATATTCAATATAATTCAATGCGTAATAAATAATGTTATGTAATGTTTGAAATGTAGGATATGTTTATAGTCAACGATAAACCACTGGTCGCTAGTTTAGTCGATAGTATAGTGAGAAACTATATTTTATTTATATAAATAGTAATTATTTTCACATTAAATTCATTTCATAGGAGTTTCTCTCTATCAGCTGTAAGTGAGTGAGTGAGTGAGTGAGTGAGTGAGTGAGTGAGTGAGTGAGTGAGTGAGTGAGTGAGTGAGTGAGTGAGTGAGTGAGTGAGAGAGAGAGAGAGAGAGAGAGAGATTTTACGGATGACTACATACGCAACGGGTTTGTTGGTGTTTGTGATGCTTATCTAAAAACACTATTATATTTAAAATTACAATTTTATTTGTTGGTTCACATAATATTATATAATAATATTATTATTATTATTAGCATTATTATTATCATTGAGAAATATTTATTTTTGGATTTTTTTTCATTTACTGCATTGTGTATTATAGTGACATTAAAAGGTATTTCTATAAACTTTAATTAAGCTGATTATCATTTATTTTTATTGCCAGTAATAACAATGCATATACAAACATTAATATTTTGAAATAATAATTATAATAGTTAGTATTTGATTAAATACATAAGTTTTTATTAAATATTTTAAGTTATATATACTGTAAATAAATAAATAAAGAATATTCTTTGTCTATATTTTAATACCGATTTTGTGGGATATATATTGAATTCACTCAAATGAACACTTAATATATGATTCTTATGACACTTTTGTTGGCATTTAATCGCCTTTAAAGCTAATAAAATGTTTAAATCCGTTATATATATGTTATAAAACAGTTGTATAATGTATAATACAGTTTAGTGAAGTGAGCGATGAAACAATCTCTGCTTTTCAAACAATATAGTGAACACTGATTTAAGTTTTTAGTTTTTTTTTGTTTTTTGTCTTATATAATGAAAAAAAGTTAAAGTCAAACCTTAAATATAAAATTAAAACTTTTTTTTTGTAATCATAATAATAATTAACAAATAAAATATATTCTAAATATTTGCTAACATAAATTTATATACATTTAACCCATGCCATTTGTAATAATTTAATTGCTGATAAATAAATGAGCAAAGAGTTAACAAAAATAACATTAAAAATTTATTATAACTAAAACTCAATTAAATATAAATTATATCAAAAAATTATAATAAACTTTTTTATACATAAATTATCGTACTTTACACTAATTATTATACACTTAGGTATTTTTTGGTAACTAAATCGTCAATGAACTCATCAAATTTATTATCAAATTATATTTTATGCCATATTGTTTTAACACTGATTAAATAGTTTATATATTTAATAAAAACTGATATTATTTTTTAAGGATTTAAGCAAATATTTAACTAATTAAATACTTTCTTGTTTATTAAAATTGTTAGACTATTAATTTGTTATAAATATATACTTTATAAATTATATTTTTTATATGCATTTTCATGTATAATATTCGTTTATTTTTAAAATATATATTGTATTTATATTTAAATTCTATAATAATTTGTATTAAATTTAATAGTTATTAATAGAAAATGCCATTGACTTTTAACAAAGTGTTGTTTAAATTATAATCATAGTTAATAAAAGATAATAAAGCAGTCATATAATATATGTATAAATATAATTGTAATGAACAATAAATTCAAAATAAAATAAAAATTATATTAAATTAATAAGATAAACAATAATATATTATTGTATAATTCATATAATAGTCAATATTTAAAATCAAAATTTATATAATATATACTCTATTATTAAATTTTTTCTAACTAATAAAACTATGATTTATCGTTTATATTTAAATGACTATTTATTGTCCAATATAACAATAGATTGTATTAAAAAATTAAATAAAAATCAATATTACATATTATATGCAATTGAAAATATAACTGGCAAACTGAAAATATTATTTGACTATTTTATATAATATATGTGTTAAATAAATTTTAGGCATAAAATCAATGAAAATAAGAGTGAGAACCTAAAGAAAGTTAAAAAGTTTAACTAAAAAAATAAAAAAATACAATCATTAATACATTCATTTATTTTTATTGGGAATTAGAGATGAATACATACTAATCATTACTGAATGGCTAAAAATACTTTATATATATAAATTAAGTTTTGCTTATTTAATAAATAAAATCTTTTAGATATATATATATATAGTTGAGATATAATTTTTAGTTCTTTTTTTATCTCAAACCACTTTTCCAAACATTATTTAGTGTTTATATATTGTTTTTGGAGGTTAAGTCTGTATATTATATTGTAGTATAGCTTATATATTGTATAAGTAAACCAATTGATTGAGTGCTGAAATGCAGACTAAAAACAAATCACATATAAGAAGAAGTGGTCCAAGAATTTCATTATAACACAAATCTATTATATATTTTATTTTGGAGACTAAAACTTGTGCTGTTTTTTGAGGCATTTATTATTATAACTACTAATACTAATACTGATTGACGAAAGAGTGAAAAAAGAAGAGATAGATAGATAGATAGAGAGAAAGAAAGAGAGAGAGAGAGAGAGAGAGATAAAGAGAGACATAGTAGTGAGTTAGTCAATGAGAAATCATAAAAGAGAGATTCACAACTCTAACCGTAATTAAAAAACAAATTAATTGAATCACTGAATAAGTATTAGTCTATTGAATGACTATTTATCGTACAGAATATTTAGTAGCTTTTATATTTTATTTTACATTATTAATATGTAAAATTATAAGTAAATATAAAAGATTTATATCTATGTATGTGTGTGTGTGTCTGCTTATGTACTCATATACTGTATTTATACTTTATATGTAATAATAATATAAAATAAAAAATACAGGTATGATACAGATAATTATACCAAAACGTGAAATATCAAAATATAATTATTAATTCTCTTTTACTTATTTATAGCATTTATATAAAAAACTAATACTGTATTTATAGATAACAAATAAAATTTTGTCAGTTTTAACGGCAAAATAATATAATTATTAATGATGTGTTAATATGTTAGACTGATTACTATCAGTCAAAGTGTCAAATGTAATGGACATTTAATTTTAACATTTTATATGTAATTTCAATTTCAACATAAAATATATTATTCTTTGCTTTTAATGACTTAAAACTTTTGATTTGATATTTATAGCATATAAACCTATAGTATAAATATATTATAAATTATAATTACTCCTTAAATGACTCTTATGAGTAATGCATCTGAAAAATGATTATTTATATTTTTGTATAAATTATTATAAAGTAAATTAAATTAATAAAATTAAAAAATACAATTTTTTATATTAACTTTATGTAGTTAATACATCTAATACTGTGATTTTTAAAAAATATTTAACAAGCAACATTATCAAAAATTATCAATTACGAATAAATAAAATAAAATTATAAATATTATATTAATTTTTTTATTTATAACTAGTGATCTCAAAAATAAAATCGACAAATTTAATTATAATTTTTAAAAAAATTTCATTATATTTTTCAAATCTATTTAATCTTTTGGTTCAATAATTCAATAATTTGTTGAACTGTAAGATTGATGTCAAATGAATTGTAAAATAATTTGATTACAAAATTGCACAAATATTTTTATTTTAAATTACATTTGACGGTTTATTTTATTTTTCAATATGTTATATTATAAAAGATAAAATATTATAAAAATAATATTTTTTTAGTTATTTTTTAAATATTATCTTAAAATCAAAAATCTATAAAAATAAAAAATATTTGAATTTAACTTTTTTTATGAGCATACATAATTTATATTAAAAATTACTAATTATTTATATGTAATAAAATTAATTTATAATATAATAGAATTTCTATAAACATAATTAGTAGAAAATTGATCATGCTAAATTACATTTACAGTATTTTATAATCAAATAATGAAAACATATAATAATTTACATAATTCTTATTCGTTTTATAGTTCGTTATAAAATCTTTTAAAATCAGATTATTAGAAATTGTGAAAAATAAATATTTTTATATAAATGAATCAATTTATTATAGTATTTTTGACAAATATAATATGCTTTTTATATTTATCCAGTCATTCAAATTTAGCAAATCATTTGATACACTGTCAAACTTTAATGTCAATATAATTTAAATAAATATATACGTATTATTATAATAATAACAATAATTTTTTATACAGTACAGTATATAAAATAAACATTTAAACTAAATTTGTTGTTTTAAAATATATAAAATAAAAATTACTTTATGTTTGTAATCAATCAACATTTTTCTATTTAATATTAATTTTTTCATTAAAATTTGTTAATTTCTTAATATAAATTATCTGTTTTGATAAAGAAAAACAATAAATAATTGTTTACTAAGTAAATAATAAAACATAATAACATTTAATTATTGTTTGTTTTGTTTTCATAGCTATTTTATAATATGTATTTTTTAATTGGATAATAAAATTTATTTATATTTTTAATTTTAATAACATTATTAATTGCTTGAATTTATATTATGTAAGTTATTTATAATGTAATATAATAAAATACAATACTAATATCATTTAATATCAAGTTTATTTTATCATTGTATATAATTTTTTAATAAATCTTATAATTATGTCATTAACGCTATATATTTTTATGGCACACATGTTATGTTTTCACAATAATAATACTATAGTATTATTACAGTTATTTAGCTTCATTGTAATATTTGGGATCTATTGTTAAAACTTAATGTAATCAAGTTATCGTACAAACAATAAATAGTGTCGACATTAATGTCGGATACAAAACATTCAAACTATAATTTATAGACAATTTTTATATTATAATATCAATATTATAATAAAAACTATATAACTTAAGGTAGTGCAATGTAAAAATGATTAATATATTTATGAAATAACTTTGTTGTTTAAATATTTATTGATGATTTAAGATTCAATGTATTAGACTTTTCTTTGTTTATAAAAAATGGTATTTTAAGCAAATTTATTATTTTGTCTATTTCTAAAAATGACAATAAATTTAAAAATATATATTTTAGTGAATAAATGAATAGATTATTATGTGATGTTTCATCATAAATATATGTTTATAAATAAATAAATAATATATATAATTTGTAATAATATTTTTACGAATTCATGTAAGAAGTGGTATCTATATTTTTGTGTATATTTTTTTAAATTAAAATATTAACTTTATATTTTAATAAAAAGTAAAAAACTATTAGACAGTAAAAATATCATTTATCACTATATCTATATATCGTAAAAATTAGAAAATTAAAATATAAATAATATTTATACAATATATAAAATATGTATTAAATTTAAGAATTTTACAGTATATACGAATATATGCTTTTAAAATAAAGTCATTTCCACCTCTATATTGATCTTCTAACCCCTCTTACACCCCCTCAACCTCTGAGTCACTCAACGTAAATAAAAAATAAAAAACTTTTTTTCATACTTTATGTCTAAATGATGAGTAAATCCTATATTTTTAAACAATATTCAATATTCAATCTTCAAATATATAAATACAAGTATTATTATATATGTTTGACAATATATAAGTTAGCATTTTTAATATATTATTTATTCTAAAATATTTTGTTTTAAAAATGTTTTCTATTTCAAAAATAATCAACAATTTATAGTTAACATTTATGAACACATTATGTATTAATATAATACTATAATGTTATATAATAGTATAGTGTTACTGTTACTAGTAAATAACAAACATTTAGACAATATTATATTGATAGTATAATATTAGCTTTAAATAAGTACAGTATATTGTGTAAATGTATTGTGTATATAATAGTACATTATCTAAAAAATTTGTAAAGTCAGTATACAATATAATAAATCGGATTATTATTTACATTAAGTTTATAAAATTATACTAATTTTATAAAATATATTTAACATATTTAATATTCAGAAATAAAATAAAAATATTTTTAAAATAAGCATATGAAGCTAAATAGTTTTGAATTATTTTTTAATACTGTATACAGTACTATATTATTTGTAACTAATATATAGAGATGGGCAAATAGAAAGTTTCTGGAAAATTTCGCAGGAATAAATTTCTATAGAAATTTAAATTTATTTCTATACTATGAGATCCCCATATCTATAAGCTATAACTATTTTAATACTATATTAATAATGAAACATAAATACTATTCATATAACATTCTACTATATAGTGTTACTTTATATAAAACTAGACAAACTATACAAAATATGATACCTACAGTATATAACATACAGTTATAAAATAATTATAATTATTTAATAATAATCAGTTTTGTAAAATTTTAATAATCATTTTATTATATATATATATAAGAATTTGATGTAATTAAATTAATTAATTTTTACTTTAATTAATAATTAAAATATTAATACTAATATTTAGTTATTACTTATAAAAACAATGTATTGTTACAAGATAACAGATATCGAGAAAAACAAAATTA
The DNA here is from genome assembly GCF_028296485.1 of Oppia nitens. Lineage (NCBI taxonomy): Eukaryota > Metazoa > Arthropoda > Arachnida > Sarcoptiformes > Oppiidae > Oppia > Oppia nitens. The sequence goes on from NW_026533197.1 coordinate 119,679, forward strand.
ACATGGGGATCTCATAGATAAAAATTTCTTTTAGAAACTTTCTAGAAATTTCTCTTTTATTTTATAAATTTCTCTTTTTTACCAACATTACTAATATAAAATTTATTTATAAAATGTTAAAAATACTATTAAATATTTTTTTATTAATAACAAAATTATATTTTATTACATAAAATCATTTTAATAGATATTACTTTTGTATCTTAAAGTTAATAAAACTGTCAATATAAAAAATAAACTAAAATTAGATTTTTATAATATTATATAATAAGACTGTATAACATACATATACAAAAATTAAGCATATATTCTATAAATTGTTACTTTTATTTATTTAAATTATATATTTACTATAAATTTATTATTATACAACCTTTCTTAAATTTATATAGTAATACAAATAAATTTTATTAAATCTATTTAATTAAGATTTTAAAATTTTATCGTCTATATAAAAATAGTGTGTTTTTCATATTAATAAATATCAATTTAATAGAGTAAAATATATTTTTAGTTTATTTTTATAAAATACTAATATATTAGAAGTCAAAAGCAAACACTAATAAGTAATATTTGTTTTATCAATTTACGCTTTATGATCAAAAATATTATTTTTTGATAACATTTATTAGCATATATCAAATAAAATATAGCTAATTAAAATATTTATATTAAATAATAGATATATTTTTTATAACTTATTCATTATTATGTTATTATATTATATGTTATTTATCTGAATAAAACTTTTATTTGAAAAGTAGTAAACTTTAGACATTGTTAAAAAAAAAAAATTTCTAAACAAGTTTAAAATTTGATTACTATCATATAATAATAGTAATGTAATAAAGTATTAAATTGTAGTAATAAATTGTAAGTTAAAAAGAAAAATTGAGTAAATGTTTAAATTGTAGTTCAAAACAAATGGTAAACATTTTTAGTGATGAGTGTCTCAACACTTGAAACCATTTGAAATCTATTTGAAACTAAAAGTCAATAAATTGTAAGACAGTTGCCGTTGAATCTCAATCACAAATCAAAGCAAAAATGTATTACATTATAATTTTAATTGAAATTTAGTGAACCATTTAGTTGTCAGTAAAGCTTAACATATAGTAAATGAAACTTAATTAAAAAGACAAAAACAAAAGTCCATTTGGTTTTTAGGTATAACTTATAGTATATGTTTTGGTCAAAAATACATTTATTAGTTACAGATGTTAGTTAACGATTAGAAACTTTTGATTTTTATTCTGTTGCTATATTTATAATCAAATCAATTGAACTGTTGTTTCAATTTAAACATTTGGATTTTTACTGAATAAGCATTTGATTAACAATTTTTAAAAATTGAACAAATGTTTTAAAAATAAAAATTTATATATATTTGGTTTTTTATTTAGCAAAATATAACTAATATATTTCTAATAAACCAAATTGACATACAGTAAAACAATCGACAACATACTATATAAGTATAAAGACATGCCATAAATTTAAAACTATTTAATTATATTAATCAGTTTATTAATCAGTTTATTAATTAATTTATTGTTTTTCTCTTTAATTTTTATTTCACTTATTCACTCATTAATATTATTAATAAATTAATTTTAAGAGACAAACTTTTATAGTAATATCTTAAGTATTTTGTGAAATGTGTGTTTGTCGTCAATTTTATCAGTCATTTCCTATTCATATATAATTCAATTTATCCATTGTATTATGATTTATGTAATAATGTAATTTCTAAAGCAAACAAATATTTATGGTATAAACATAAGTTATACAGTTATACAGTATAAAATAAAATTGTTTATATTTATTTGCATAATAATATTATTGAAAAACTAGATTAAATCAATGCTATCGTTATATGATAATAAATTTAATAATAAATTAAACTTAAATAAACTAGAATAATTGACATTTTTAAAAGTCATCTGATATTAATTTTATTATAAATATTATAAAAATATAATATGATATAAATGGGTGTAATTTAAATACAAATATATCATATAATAAATCTCTTGAAAATGAAATAAAGAATTAGTTAATATAAATAAAATAATATTCTGTTATAATGGATAATATAAGCCAATAAAAAATAGTTAAAATATCGTTTATTTAAGTTTTTTGTGAATAAAATTATGAATATTCATGAGTTAAAAAAGTGTAGTGAAAAGTGAAAAAGAGAGATACTATATATAAACGTATTAAAAACAATGGATAAACCCATTAGTGTTCTCTAACATAATATAATACTAAAAGGTATGCCAAATATTATTGATTGTTTTTTTTGTGTAAAGTATAGCAAACAATTTTATAAGTATTATTCAAATAAAAGTATTGAAAATCTGTGTACATTTGATAGGAAATACTAAATTTTATGTATACCTTCACACACACACACACACACACAATACATATAAATTTATTACAATTATTTTATAAAAATAAAAATATATCACAATATAAAATTTTTTTTTTAATTGAAACAACTGACTTTAATATTTTCATATTAATATTTTTATTAATACTAACTAATTAACTATCAAAAATATTATTAATACTGTTTATATATCGACAACAATAATATAAAATATAAAGTTGAATTATCATTAACTATTATTTTATTCACAAAAAAAAATTAAATATTGATTCTATATTATAACTAATATTAGATGTTATGTTATTTTTCTGGATATTGTATAATAAATTATATTATTTTATCTAATAATACTTTAAATTATTTTTGTAAAATAGTATATAAAATAACAATAATATTATTTATTGAAAAATATAACTATACTTTAAATTTTAATAATCAACTTTTAAAAATTTTATTTTATATTCAAAAATATGAATAAATCTTAAATAAATGGTTTGCTATTAAGTTAAGAGTTGTATACAAAAGTATACATAAATAATATTCACATAAATGAGACAAATTTTTTATTTTTTTATTGCAGTTGTTATTGTTAGTAATATTATTGTTATTTTTGTTGATGTTTTTTGATATGTATATCATTTATATGAATAGTTGTCATTTATTTTGAAGTGCGACGACGTCTGTATGGATTTCCGACTTTTTAATACATGTTTTTAACTTAAATCACAAAACACAGCAAACAATAGATATTTTGAAGTAAAAGTAACCTAAAGCTAATGCAAACATATCATAAAATACAAATATATGACATAAAATTTACATCAATGTATATATTCCATGTTTATCCTAAATATACATCTTTTTTACAACAATACTGTATAGATTTACATATAAAATTTAATATCATTATATTTTATAAATGTATAAAATGGAGATATACTAGATTTATTATAATATATGTATATATCTAGATTAACAATTTAGACAGACTATAGGTATTTATATTATGGTTTTCAATTATAGTATACTATAAAAATATACGATACTTAAAAAAATATATAAAAAATCAAGCATTTCTTCAAATATTAGTTTTCATTTAATTTACTATAATTATAGCTTTAGGTTAACTTTTAAAATGATTTAAAATAAAAACATAAAAATAAATATAAAATAATTATTTATTATTTTTTGAGTTGTAATTAATATTCCTTTTTAGAGTATAATATGATACATAAAAATAAATTTAAAATAAATCAATATATTCAAAAACAATCTTATTATATGATATCAAAAAATTTAATTTAAATAATATTTTTTTATATTAAAAAATACCGTTTATACTTCTAATAATATTAATATACTGTATTAAATATATGTATAATATTTATATATCACACAAATAATCAAAGAAATGCTGTACATATCATAATACGCTATACTTTTTTAATAAATTTTTTGTCTTAATATATATGATAAACACTAAATCTGTAATTTTAAAGACTTTTACTTTCATTTATTAATTATTTTATAAAAATTCTTTTCATATAAAATTTAAAATATCATAAATTATATGACATTTTAAAATTTATTATTATATGCTATCTTTTATATAAATCGTTTCATATTTTTGAAAGCAATACAAATCATTAAAAATATGTTTTAAATGACAATATTTTAACCGGTAAATCTATTAAATATTATTTTTGTTATTTACATTAAAATATAAAGTATAATAAATTTAACAGACATTTATTTTACTAAGTGAATGGTCATTATATAAATTTTCTTAATAATGATTTACTTCTTAAATTAATGTTAAAAATTATTAAATTTAAGTTTACATTTATAATTTTACAAAAAATAAAAATAATTTAGTTTAAAATTTAGTTTATACAGTATAATATAACTAATTTTAGTTGATACAATCATTTAACTATTAAGAGATATATTAAAATGATATTTAATACGGTATTTATATAATTTAAAAAATATATTTTGTATATCGTTATAATAAAATGATATACTGTACAAAATTTTTTTTAATTATATAAATAATAATAATGATTTAAGGATTTCATCAAATAATAATATATTTGGTAATAATATTTGATAATATCTTGTATTGACATTTGTTACTATTGAAGTTGTTATGTTTGATTGACTATCCGTAACATTAAGATATCCAAACTAACAAAATAGTCGATTTGATTGTATGTCATATTTATACCGGAATGTAATGACATATAAAAATATTATTTTAAAATTTAATATATCGTACAGATATTGAATGACAGTTTATTAAAGACCTTCAATCACAACATTAAAGTGTATCTATTGATGATTAAAATTATTTATGGCAATTTACTTTAATACTTTAACAATAAACATAGCTCTTAAATAAATATCCAATTTACAATATATAACATTTTTAGTACAGTATTATACCTTTAAAAATGTGAAACATTTATCATCATTAATAATCATCATCATTGGTTCATTACATGGATAACAGTTTAAGTATTTAGAGCGGAAGTCATAATTGAAGGCTGGATTGAATTTCCTTATAAATATTTTTTTACTTTGATTTATATATATCACCTCATGTGTAGATAATATTGTTATACAACAGTAAAATTATAAGCTTACACTGTATATTCAATTAATGTAATAAAAATAATCATAAAACCAATAAAAATAGACATCAAAAAACTCCTAAAATTGTTTGCACCAAAACTTATAGTAATTTGATACAAATCTTACATAAAGTTTATGTTTGTATGTATATCTTATACAATGTCATTATGTTTTTTATTAATGTTAATAATATAATTGAATTGTTTTAACATCTTATGCAAACAACAATGGGTTTGTTATATAAAACAATAGTAAACCATAGATAAGTAGAAATGCTTTTAGTATAATAGACAAAAATAATGATAAAATAATAAAATAAAAGCTGTCGACTTTTGAGCACATTTTGAGTCCTCAATTCAATAGTAAATATAATTTTTATTAATATTACTGTATATGAAAACTTTATCATTGTTTCAATTCAATAATTACTTTGTCTGCCTAACAAATACTGTATACAACTTATTGTAAATAAATTGTAGTTAATATGTATATGAATTATACTGTATATTCATTTACTGTACTATAAACTCAAATGGTTTTAGTTAATAATTTTATTTTTACTATTATATGTTTTATTTTTGTACAGTATATGCTTTTTATGATATCTATAACCATTTTTGGTTAGAAAATATCGTTTAATGCTCATTGCAAACAATTAAGGAAATATATGATTTAAAACATTATTTTAATAAAATATATACTATACGAGTATAAAAATTATGTTATATAACACACTTTAATATTTAAATATAATTTGTAATATTTTAAAATAGACTTTTTACTAAAATTTATGTATAAAACTAAGATTAAATATTATTTCTTAATAAAGTTAATAGTAAAACATAATAATGTTTGTTGTGTTAATGCAATTAATAAACTAATTACTAAAAAGCAACTATAACTTGTATTTCACATTTAGTTATAATACTATTAATAACTATATTAAACACAATAAAATATATCATATTACTTATAAAAATTTAATATAAAATATTAATACATAATACTTATAAATTAATAAATTCATAGACACATTACGAGAAAAGTATTATAACTTATAATGAATAACACAAAACTCTACTAAACAATGAGATTAACAGAAAATCATTAATAAAAAAACAACACATAATTTAGTGTTTACTCTATAAAAGCACGAAATTTGTACTATTTATATATTATATTCAACTATACTTTTTGAATCATAATTAAGATAATATCAATTGTTGTGAAATACTACAAATGAGTCAAATAAATGTGAATCATTGTGTGTTTGTGTTTTTCAAAGATTATAGACACGTATTTTCAATATGTTATCAAATTTTATGTGACAGTGAAATATGAAAACTATATTTATGATTATAGTATTATAGAAATACAGTATATTATAGAAAATATTGTACAATACACACACATAACTATAGAATATAACGGTACAGTATAATAATGTATACTATAATAATATTTAATAAACTATTGGATTAACTTGACATTAGTTTTACGTGTATTTTAAGTATAAATTTTGAAAATTAAATAAATGTCACTTTTCTATATATTAAATAGATTTTTATAAAACAATGTCAACATAACAAGATTAAATCATTGTAAAAGTGTTAATAATTTAATGGTCAAACATAAAGACTCACAATTTTTTAATGTAATTTATATACAAATCTGTTCTGATTTTATATAAATTATTTATTTCATTTAGAAACAATTTTAAAATAAAATATTTAATTAAAATTTATATATAGTTTCTATTTTATTATATTATTACAATGTAACAATAATACAAAACAATAATATTTGTCTTGTAAAATACTGTTTTATTTTATAATAAAATTATTTATAATAGAAAATGTTTATTTGTACTTACATTTAAATGTTTTTAATTTAATACTAATATCAAAATTAGTATTCTATAGCTTTTAATATAAGAATATAAAACACAATATAATTTTTATAATTTAATGTTTTTCATAATAGTCACAAATGTAGTTATTATTAAAAGTTTTAATATTGTTTTCAGTAAGTTTTACGTATTATAAAGTGAATTTTATTATAATTAAAAACAATGATTTTAAATGATTTCAATAGTTTGTTAACTATATGACAAAACAATGAGAAACAGTTAGTTTACGAACAGTGAAATTATAAGCAGATATATATTATTTTCAATGATAAATAAAATTATTAATTATCAGTAATTTTATATATAAATATATATATATATACAGTATATATCAGTAAAAGTTTGTTATAATATAATAGTGGACCTTAAATGTGTTGGTGTTGTGCTGTGTCTGTATATATATATATATGTATGTATGACTTTTAGGTGACGGCAGGTTTTATCAATTGGTTGAGCTTTTTTAAAAAAGCAATATATGTGTGCACACATACTACACATTACTGTCAACAATGCTTCTGTATATACAATGCCATCACATTTATAGAGAGCATGTTCTCAATGAGCACCCAAACTGCCTGATCCTCACTCAATATTCTTGAGCACAGTTATGTCACGTGTTTATGTATGTATGGGGAAAGTCACTGTATTGACGCTGTTTTACAGTATAAGCAGTAGTCTTACATCACTTAATTGCATAGTAATTATTTAAACTTTTAACACATCACTAGTTATAATAAAAATAATTTTGATATATAAACTTTATAAGAGTCAAATAATATTTGGAAACTATTTTTTTAAAATTATTAATTAGTTTAATAACTACTAAACAATACATAGTAATAAAAAAGTATCAAAATTTAAACAAAAATAAACAAGTGGTTATAAATATAACCTATTTTCTATTGTCATTTATTTGTTAATATGTTTAATAAACATGTTTTAAAAATACATTTCAATAAAAAAATGTTGTATAGTAACAATAATTATTAAATAATAAAAAATATCCATAACTTTTACATCTATTTAAAGTGACTTTTGTGTGTTATGAATGAATCCGTTATAAATAAAGTGACTAATGATTGACAATGATGTGGGTGATTGTCATATCAAATGATAAAAATACTGTAAATAAATAGCATTTTTACAAATTGTGTTTATAATGTGATCAATAAATAGAAATATCAAGTTTACTATTAAATAATTCCGACACAGTTATAATAAAACATCCAAGGTCAATTCGGCAATTCAATAGCTTATTATAAAATAAATATAAATTATAAAGATTTTTATTTAGTAGTCAAAGTTTCTCCAAAAATATATACTTATTTTGACACTTAAGTATAAATAAACAAAATCATTATATTGTTTATATTATATTTGATTTAACATAAAATATTATAAAATATACATTTTATAAAAAAGACATTTCGCATACTTCAGACGCATTTCGCGATAATTTAAGATTATTATTAATTTTGTAATTAAATTTTCATAATTAATAAATTATAATTAATTAGATTGTATTATCTTATAAAAAATATACAAAATTACATTAACTGTATGGTCAAGCATCAAATATACATATTTTTATAGAAATAATAATGTTGTTATAATATGCTAATAATATTTAATGTTTTTAAAATTAACTGAAAATTGTTATTTTTATTAATTAATATAAATATGTAATATATTTTTATTTTATTTCTATAATAAATATAACTCAACAATGTAATGGATATTATCATATTAATAATAATTAAAGTGTTTATTTCACACAACTTTTTTAGCGATTAGAAATATTTATCTAATAATTAGATAATCATATTAATTATGAGAAATGAATAATTTGAGAAAATGTTTTATCAAATAATTACATTCAATCAAATATTGTTAAAAAATAAACACATAATTAAAAATCATTAATAAAACAATAAATTTATATTATGTATTAATGTGTTTTATTTATTTTATAAATAAATTAAAATACTAAAATTTAATTAATAATACTAAAATTTAAAATCAATTAAATTGCTTTTCAGAATTTAAACTAAATATATAGAGTCAATAGACTATAATAGAAGTTAAAAAAGTTAATTAAAATCTTAGTATTGAAAATTTTGATTAAAAAGAAATACTTTTTATTTATTTTACATAATCTTTATTTAACAAATAACACTAAACACTAAAAATAACTTAAATACTTATGAATCTTTAATTATAAAAACAATATCTATGATTGTTATCAAATACTGTATAAAAACCTCTTTTATTTTGTAAGAAATATTAAAAATTTAATTATAAAAAATATTCAAAATATAAAATAGATTCACATTTAATTAAAATTTATTAATTGTCCGAAAATTTGTTGGAATTATATCCATTAATTTAAGTCGAATATGATATAAACAAAAATCTCTTAGTTTAAAAAATTTCAGATATTAACTCTTATTTAGTCTTAACTTATTATAAATTTTCTATTATTATATTATTATATATATTAATTTTATAAGCTGAACCAATTTATAATTACGATATAATTTTAATTTTATAAATTTACTCATTTTATAAATTTTATAATTCAGATCTTCTGTACAGCAATATTATAGAAAAGATGTAGTCATTATTAGATTTAAAATTTACTTTTAATTTAAAAACTATTTTTTTGACTAAAACTATAACCGGTAATAAAATTTAGAAATAATTATAATAATAAATTTGGTTCATCTAAACCTATAATATCATATTAATTATATTTTTGATTATAATATAAAATCGGAGACAAAATTAGGAAAACTAAATAAAATGCTAAATCAAAAAAAATATATTATAACAATAGATCTCAAGTCTAGATTCTAGATTCTGGACATTTTTAATTATAAAACTTTGAATTTTTGTATTTTCATCTTTTAATTTAATTTACAAAATATCTAATCATTATTTGGGTACTCATAAAACACGAGTCTGTTTATTATCTATTTAGTATTTTTTGACTTTAATAAAATTATAGTAACATTATTGGTTTTTGGGGTATTGCACATCCCTGACCCAGCATACCGGTGCCACAATACATAAAAACTTTTAATATCATTACATCGGTAACTAAAATCCATAGTTTTGTCCTATTAGCTCAACTATTTGATTTTTTTTAGTAAAATAAAGTTTCTCAAATTTTGTCCTATTTTATACAAAAACAACTACTAAACTAAATTAAACTAAACACTAAAACAAAATGAATATTATTTAGACAGATAAATTTTTGCATCAAATTTAATTAAGATAAACATTGTTTTTTATGTGTTATTATTGATAATAATTTTAGAATCAAAGTTATAAAATATAATAATTTACAATCTTATGTTTTAACTATACTATAATAAAAATTTTTAAATGACTTTTTTTAGTTAAAAAATAAAATTATAACATAAGTTTATTTGAAATAGTTTTTTGTGAAAATACAATTTGTTTTTATGCCCATTATTTGTGATAAAACATTTATGTGAGACAAAATAAAGTGTAATAATTTTATTATAGTAATATATAAAATAATAAAATTAAGAGATTTACTGTATACAAATATATTATTAAATAATATCATTTATAAATTTTTAATGAACATTACTTATGACATTAAAATACAAATAAAATGTTGCAAAAGTTGACATTATAATAATATTATGTTATAATCTACAAAACTAATTTATAATTTAACACTAAATAGATAAATCAAAACACAAACATATATTTAAAGTGTATTAAATTTGTTTGTTTTGCTATAATATAAATTTATTTACAGTAATTTTTAATCATTAAACAAATAATTATTATACAATTTTATACAAAATATTGCCAAATAATTAGCAAACAGATAATCGTTTGTTATTTAAACAGTTTGCTGAAGAGTTTGGTAGCCCTGAATTGTGTGAGTGTTTTGCACGTTTTGGTCTAATTTTCGACATTTCTGTACTTTCTTCCATTCGCCGGTATTGTAGTTCATCTGGAAGTGTGTCTCAACAATCATGTGCTCAATAGTGCCGTCTGGATGTCGTACATCTTCTTCCTTTTCGCTCAACTTTATGGTCACAACATTACCCAATTGTGGACACGGGTTCTCACGAGAACCGGCCATAAAACCAAGTATGAGTGCCTTTTCAGGTCGGGTCACTTTGTTCGCTGTGGAGAACATCTCTTGTGCGGCCAACATCTGTTCACGCGATAACTGCAGCTGTCGTCTGACAAATGGTTGCTGTGGTTGACCTGATTGTTGTTGTTGTTGTTGCATCTGCTGTTGTTGTACTGGAATTATCACTTGTTGTTGTTGTTGTTGTACTTGTTGAGGAATAGATGATGTCTGCATAATTTGTATTTGTTGCGCATGCATTTGATTGTGCATCTGTTGTTGTGGTGGTGGTTGCTGTTGTTGTTGCAGCTGTTGTGGCGGTAATTGTTGTATTACTTGTGGTGTCGACACAATATGAGACAATTGTGGGGTATTAGGTGTCGGTGTCAATGAAGACGTAGTCTTTATTTGCGGACTTTGCTTAACTTGTTTAACGACATTGTTATCGATATTTTGATTGACAAACCGTTGCTGTACTGTAGGTATCTGTTGTGGTATCGGTGCCGAAGTCTGAATTTGCTGATAATTTTCATTTGGTATAACTGTTGGTTGAGGTGCGGGAGTGGCCGGTGGTGCATAACTGGGCGGTGCAGGACTCGGTGGCACAATAGACGTAAGTCCTGCGGCATAATCAGGAGTAATCGGTTCCGTTTCAGTTTTCTCGTTATCTTTTTGTTTGTTTTCATTTTCTTCATTCTGTGCCTTCTTTCGTCGTTTATTACTACTTCCCAGCGGTTGTTCCGTAATATCCAACAGTTTGATACCTGTTTTAGTAGAACCAACTGGTCTTCTATTATTAAAGCTTGGTTTTAGCGAATTGGTCGGTGTTTTAAAACTATTGACACGACTGTGTAATAATTCATTACGAGTGGGAATTCCTTTCAATGGTGCTGTTGTGTCACAACATAAAAATAATTATTAATAACATAATTATAAACATTAAACAATCAATTACTTGTATCACTGCTTAAACCGCGACATCTAATAGGAACTGAAGGTCCGGTTGAATTGCGTCGACCGATGGCAGCGTCGTTAGCTATAAGACACAAATCAATTGTAAATAACAAAACATTTTCATTGACACTAAATATCATACATTTTTGCAAGAGTTCGGCCCTCAAAGTGGCTGACTTTGGTTTACGTTTTAGTGCAAAATGTTTGACCGGTTGTGCCAATTGACCGGCTGCTGCCGTCAGCGCACTCTTATTCATATACAGACACTCCATCGGTAGGATACCTTTGTCCCCGTGTTTGCGGACTAAAATGTGGTCACAATTTTTCATTACTATCAAAGCAATAATACATTTTTAGGTTTTAGCGCCAAAAATACCTAATTTTTTTAATTCAACGATCAAATCATTAAACGATGAAGAGTTAGTATTTAATTGAAAATTAATGGTTCCATTCTGTGGATAACTCTGGAGCAGTTCGGCTATTATGGACACCCATTGGTCGCTGTCATTGACGGCCAATTCAAGTATTTCCTCCAATTCGGTTCTCCACTAATAGGACACACATATGATTAAAACATTAACACTATGTCATCGACAATAGCATTGGTGATGACAGTCATCCGCTAAATACCTGTTCAACATTACGTCTGGAGATGTGGAGGAATGAGAGCAAGAGTTTAAGTTTGACCTGAGATTGTAAGTCAACAAAACAGTCGCGTATATTACGTAAGACATCTCCACTTAGTTGGCCGACAATACTTGTCGTATCTGATAATAAAAAACAAATAAATAACAATCAATTAATCATAAAATAAGTGACCAATTAGTGGACAATTGCGAAATGGATGACATACCAGACCACAAGTCATTACTGGTTCCCAATTTGTTGTGAAGCCATAAACTGGTGTCAGAGTTGGACAGATTGGACATAAAACTTTTGTTAGCCATTTCGGCAATCGTATAGTGTATTCAATTGTCTTATAGTGGTCTTCGGGACCAATGTTTTGCTGATAATCACTATAACTGATTGGCAAAGAGTGGCGCCATTTTGGCACACATTTCATACAAACATTTGGTGACAAACACTACACAAACACAACACTAGAGGACATCACACGTCACTTACATTTAAACTTAAAAATATATTTATTTATACATATATTTTAAGTTTAAATTTTAAAGCATAAAAATTATAATCAATTTTTAATGTACAGTAGTTTTAATTTTTTAAATATAAATGTAATAAAATTGATTATGAAGTTAATTAATACATTTATTTGTCAATTTCTAACTTTAATATACTGTATATTAAATAAATGATTGACAATAATTGTTTAAACTATTTAACAACAAAATAATTGAAATATTACCGAAATTTTTATTTAGATGAATAAATTAAAAAATAATAATAAGTAGTTATTAATTATTAAATTTTGTATTAATTTTGTAATCAATGTATAGTTTTAAGCGGTCTTAAGATAAACTTAATTATTGTCATTAAAAGTTTAGTAATTTTGTTGAAATTATAATCATTGATCAGTCAATTATACATATTATAAGTTAACTTATTTTTATGAAAGACTCGCAAAAGTTTTTCGAATAGATGTTGTCATTCCTCGACATCATTGCCATCGATGACAAGTCAACAACACTATAGTATGTAATAGTAATACTACTGTAGTACTGATGAAACCAAACAGTGGAGTCAATTCCCAAATGTGAATCCGCTTATCCATTGTGTCCAACAAATGATTTATTTGCTATATTTTTTGCTCCCAAATGTCAAACTACACTCTTTGTTGTTGTTATTATCAATTGTTTGATAAAAAACAAATATTTTTTCTGATTGTGTGTATGTGTTATGTATGACACTAATTATTTGTCTTACAATTAGGAGTTAAAAATAGTTAAATCAATTGTAATATCGAAAAGACACTTCACTTGTCTATATCAATGGATTAATAAAATTATATCAATTATAATGATGTTTGTAATAATATTTTTATAAAATTGATTCAAATATTTACAATATTAAAAAATTATAAACTTTATTTAAAGTTATATTTATTGTTTATTAAGTTATTCATTATCATAATATTTCAATAAAATAGTATAATTAATTATAGGTTTTGCATTATTTAAAAATTTCAATAACAATTTGTCTAAGTTTAAAATTTAATTTATTATATTATTGAATATTTACATCTATTTATTAATGAGAATTTTGACTATTTTTATATTTTTATTTTATCATCAATAATGTTATAAAAATATAAGATAATTAAAATAATAGAGATATAAAATGTTTGGATTTGTGATATTTTGTGTGTTTGTTGTCTGAATCACATCCAACACAGTATTTAATAAACTACTTTTGATTAGATATTGATTGAAAATAATTGTTTTTATATTTGTTTTACTGTTATGTTATGTCTATAAACTGTGTCTGTTTGGGAGTCTTTGGTCAGACATAGGATTTTTATAGTATTTTTGTGTTTAACTGTTTTTAATATCGATTGTAATAAATGTTAGTTAAATGTTTAGCAAACAATAGATGACATATATTCAGTCTATTATAATGATTCTATTATTTAAAAAAAAACTATCAAAAGTAGACAAAATATATTTATTATAAATTTATATTTGATAACAATATTACTAAAATAACACAAATTAGCAATTTTTAATACAATATAGTAGTTTAATTTTTAGTATATTTAAAAATTAATTAAATTAAATGTTTTTATTAATATATGTTATTACCGGTATTAATATTTAATGCAAAACTGAATCCTAAATATTATTTTTGTTTAACTTATTTAACTTATTTAATAAATATTATTACATTAATCAATATATAAACATTTTTATTTTGAATTTTCTTAAATTATTTCTAAAATATTTCTAAATAAGTTTGTCTATTGATCTTAATTGTAATTTTGGGACAATTATTCAGTAGTTTAGTGACAATAGTTTGTGAATTTTGTTGCTTTTCATTCAAAATCGCTGAACTTAAATGACGCAAATGTTTGACTATTACTAAACAGTCTAATAAATCGTCGGTAAAATAAATGAAATAAAAACTTATATAATAAACATTTGGTATATATTTCATGACATTTGTCATTAAATCTGGACACAAATATCAGGTCTTATCTAATCTTATAATAAGAAGTGTTAGTTTTGATAACCGATTCAATAAATTAGCCGATAATACAAATTGATTCATTAAATCCTTTGACTCATATCTTTCTAAATTCAGTTTAAATTTTAATTGTTTTAATTGCAGTAAATATTTGTAAGTACAATATGTT